>NC_042997.1:205764844-205968009 GCF_006345805.1 Octopus sinensis | reverse complement strand
ATCTCATAAGAATGGGACTTTGCAAAACAATGTAATTTCTCACAAAAATATGACTTTCCACAACAATGGTACTTCGAAAAAGAATGGGACTTCTCATAAAAAAGGGACATCCAACAGGAAAGGAAAATTTCACAAGAATGCGACTTCTCACAAAAATGAGATTTGTCACAAAAATGGGGCTTTTCACCAAAATGGAACTTCTAAAAAGAAAGGGACTTCAAACAACAATGGGACTGCTAATGGAAATGGGACTTCTAACAAGAATGAAATTTCTCACAAAAGAGAGGACTTCTAACAAGTAAGGGATTTCAAACAAAAAAGGGACTTCTCACAAAAATGAAAATCCTAAGGAGATTAGGACTTCTCACAAAAATGGGACTACTCACAAAAATTGGGCTTTTCACATGAATGGGACATCTAGCAACAATGGGACTTCTAACAACAATGGAAGTTCTAATATGTATGTGATTTCTAACAACAGTGGGACTTCTCACAAATTTGTGCATCTAATGAGATTAGGCCTTGAAGTAACAAGAAGTGGACTTCAGCCAAATATGGGTCTTTTCCCAAAGATCGGACTTCTAACAAAAGGGGGATCCTAAAAAACACGGCACTTCTAAAACAGAAATTAGATTTTTAATGGGATTTCTTACACAAATGGGATTTCTAAGAAGAATGGGGCTTTTGACGAAAATGTGATTTCTAACAAGTATGGACATATAACAAGAATAGGACTTCTTACAAAAATGAGATTTCTCACAGAAATAAAACTTCTCACAAAAATTAGATTTCTCTTAAAAATGTCAGTTCTCACAAAAATGAAATTTCTCACGAAAATGAGATTTCTGAAAAGAATGAGAGTGCTAACAAAAATAGGACTTCTAACAAGAATAGGACTTCTAAAAAGAATGGGACTTCTAACAAGAATGGGTCTTCTCACAAAAATGAGATTTCTCACAAAAATGAATCTTCTCCCAAAAATGAGATTCATCACAAGAATAGAACTTTTCATGAAAATAGAATTTTGAATAAGAATAAGGCTTCAAACAACATTGGGACTACTAACAAAAATGAGAATTCTAACAAGAATGAGAATTCTATCAAGAAGGGGAAGGTTTACAAGAATAGGGCTTCTCACAAAAAAACAGACATCAAACAGAAAGAGTACTTCTCACAAGAATAGAACTTCTTACAAAAATGGAACTTGCAGCATGAGTGGCACTTCTGACAAAAATGGGACTTCTAACAAGAATGAGCCATCTAAATAGAATAAGACTTCTCACATGAATGGGACTTCTAGCAAAAATTAGACTTCTAACAGGATGTCTAACAAAAATGGAACTTCTGACATGTTTACGACTTCTAATAAGAGTGGGACTTCACACACGTTTTGTACTTTTAATGAGAATGGAAATTCTCACAAAACTAGGACTTCTAAAAAGAAAGGAACGTCTCCCAGAAATGTAAATTTTCACAAAAATCAAACTTCTAACAGGAAGGTGCTCCTAATAAAAATAGGACTTCTAACAAGAATTGGAAAACAAATAAAATTGAACTTCTAAAAAGAAGGGGGCTTGTAACACAAAAGGGGCTTCAAACAATAAGGGACTTCTCACAAAAATGAAACTTCTAACAAGAATGGGACTACTCACAAAAGTAGGACTACTCACAATAATGGGACTCTTCATAAAAATGGGACATCAAAAAAGAAGAGGACTTCTAAGAACATTGGGACTACTAATAAAAATGGGACTTGTAACAAGGGGAGGACTTCTGACAGGAATGGGATTTCTCAATTAAGTGAGACTTCTAAAAGAATGGTATATATCTCGTATGAATGGGACTTCTCACAAAAATGAGACTTCTAACAAGTGTGAGACTTATCACAAAATGGAACATCTCAAAAAATTGGGACTTCTAACAAGAGGGGAACATCTCCCAAAAATGAGAATTTTCACAAAACTCAGACTTCTAACAAGGTGGTCCTAATAAGATTGAGACTTCTAAAAAGAATGGAACTTCTAGCAAGAATGTAACTTCTGTTAATAATAAGACATCTAACAAGAATGGGGCTCCTTACAAGTATGGAAATTCTAACAACAATGAACTTGTCACAAAAATGGGACTCCCAAGAAGAACAGTACTTCTCACAAGAATAGGTTTATTAAGAATAATGAGACTTCTCACAAAAATGGGACTCCTAACAAGAATGAGACTTCTAACAGGAATTGAATTTCTCACAATAACAGGCCTTGTAAGAAGCATGGGTATTTTCACGAAAATCAAATGGGACTTCTCACAAAAATGGAACTTCTAACAAGGATGTGACTTTTAACAAGAATGGAAACTCTCAAAAAAATGGTACTTCTAAGAAGTGAAAACGGGAGATATAACAACAATGGAATTTCTAATAAAATTGAGACTTCTCACAATAATTGCACTTCTAATAAAAACAGGGCTTTTCATTGTAATAGGGGTTCTAACAAGAATGGTACTTGTCCAAAAATGGGACTCTTAAGAAGAGCAATACTTCTCACAAGAATAGATCTATTAACAGGAATGGGACTTCACACAACTATGAGAATTCTAACAGGAATTGAATTTCTCAAGATCAAAGGACTTGTAAGGATCATGGGGCTTTTCAAAAAAATGGGACTACTAACAAAAATGGGAATTCTTACAAAGATGGGTTACCTAACAAGAACAGGACTTCTCATAAAAATGGGGCTTTTCAAAAAATGAGGCTTCTCACAAAATTCAGACTTCTGACAAAAAGGAGACTTCTAAACAAGAATGGGACATCTCACAAAACTGGGACGTCTAACAACAACGGTACTTCTCACAAGAATGGGACTTCTCACAGGTAAGGGTTTTTTTTAAACTATGTGATTTCTATGGTAATTTTCACGACAATGAGACTTTTAACAACAGTGGAATTTTTCACAAAACTGAGACATCTAACAAGACGGGGACTCCTTACAAAAATGGAACTCCTCACTAAATGGGACTTGCAACAAAAATGATAATTCTTTCAAATATGAAAATTCTAACAAGAATGGAGCTCCTCACAAAAATGAAAATTCTTACAAAATTGAGATTTCAAACAAAAGTTTCTGTGGATCTTGAGTAATCTGTAAAAATTACAGTCTTAAATTTCTGATTTACATAAGTATTTTATTTCCTTACCTGTGAAGAAGTCTGGGTATTGGTCAATTAATGTTCTGTCTTTCTTATAGTAGTTTTTGGTTGGTTAGATATTCCAATATTTTGTCTTTGTAATCATCCCTCTCTATAATCACTATCACCCCATCCTTATTGGCATCTTTGAGGATGAGTCAATTGGCATTCTTCAGTTAGTGTTAGTGAAGCTTTCTTTGCTTCTTAGCAAATATTCTGTTTGCATTTACAGGCTCTGAGAGTGAATTTGGAAATTTGCGTCTATATATGTATATAAATGTTTGTCACACCCCCTACATGTAAGGGGTGAAGTAAGATTTATTTCTAAATGCTGACTCATCATTTATATTCTTAATGGGGACGAAATTTGCACCCTCATATGCTAACCTCATTATGGGTTTCTTACAAGGAAAACTATACAAGTAAGTAGAAAAGGCTTTCGACCAAAATTTCAAGAAAGATGTTATTGAAAACAGGTTATGCAGGTAGTGATTCAGCATGGTCACTACTGTACATAATTAACCCATACAGGTTCTGCACCAAACTAACTTTCCCAGAAAATAAGGTTAGACAGAAATAATCAAACAGGAGTACTTGAATACTCAAGATTGACACTCTCCATACATATTATTTTCTATGGAATCAATGAACATTATAGCAAGTGTATGCTTTCATTTGAAATTGGACTTTTTTGGATTTCATTCCTATTTGATAGTAATTATGATACTATAACCTTGGACTGACCAAAGCCCTGTGAGTGGATCTGGTAGACAGAAACTGAAACCTCTCGTGGATCAGGTGATGAAAATTGCAGAGAGAGTCCTAGCCTAATTAATCTGGGAGAGAATCTAGATGAGATGCAGTTTGGATTTGTGCCAGGGAGAAGCACCACTGATGCTATATTTCTGGTAAGACAGCTGCAGGAGAAATTCCTATCAAAGATAAACCTTGGCTTTTGTTGACTTGGAGAAAGTTTTTGACAGAGCGCCCAATCCCTTATCTGGTGGTCAACACAGCAACTAGGAATAGACGAGTGGTTGGTGAGAGCTGTACGAGCCTTGTACAGGGATGCTACCAGTAAGGTGAGGTTGGGCAACGAGTACAGTGAAGAATTCAGGATGCAAGTAGGGGTTCACCAAGGATCGGTGCTCATCCCTCTCTTGTTCATCATAGTTCTCCAGGCAATAACAAAGGAATTCAAGACAGGATGCCCCTGGGAGCTCCTCTATGCTGATGACCTTGCTGTTATAACTGAATCACTACCTGCACTAGAGAGGAAGTTCCCGGTATGGAAGCAAGGTCTAGAATCAAAGAGCCTTAGAGTTAACCTAGCAAAAACAAAGTCATAGTAAGAGTGAAAGGCAGACAAATCACAAATCCCTTCAGGTAGATGGCCGTGCTCAGTCTGTAGAAAAGGTGTAGGTAGAAACTTCACAAGATGCACCCAGTGCAAGCTTTGGATACACAAAAGGTGCAGCAACATCAAAGGAATGTTAACAGAGAAACTATCCTTTGTATGTAGGAGTTTTACAGGCGTAATAAATGCTGAATATGTGTGGAAAATAGACTTCATCGACTGCCAGGTAGTCAACAGAAAGAGGTAGTAGATAGCTTCTGGTATCTAGGCAACCAGGTCAGTAGTGGAGATGGTTGTTCCAAGAGCATTGCTGTGAGAATAAGATTAGTTTGGGCAAAGTTCAGAGAGCTGCAACCCCTGCTGGCAACAAAGGGCTTCTCTCTCAGAGTGAAAGGCAGATTGTTTGATGCCTGTGTGTGAATATCGATGCAGCATGGCAGTGAAACATGGGCTATAACAGCTGAGGACATGTGTAGGCTTGAGAGAAATGAAGCCAGTATGCTTCACTGGATGTGCAATGTCAGTGTTTGACAGTGTAAGCATCTTGAGAGAAAAGTTAGGCATAAGAGGAACCAGATGTATTGTGCAAGAGAGAAGACTGCACTGGTATGGTCATGTGATGCCTATGGACAGGGACAGCTGTGTAAAGAAGTGCCGATCTTTAACTGTGTAGGGAACCTGTGGTAGAGGTAGATCCAGGAAGACATGGGACAAGGTGGTGAAGCATGATCTTCGAACCTTGAAACTCACAGAGGCAAGGACTAGTGACCGCGACCTTTGGTGATGTGCTTTGCTTAAGAGGACCCATCAAGCCAAGCGCACCCATCCTGGTGGCACATAAGAAAATCAACCTTGAATGTTGGGCGACATAGAGGCAAGGTGGCTGAGTTCCATAGTTGGGTCACATGGAGGCAATGACCAAGACCTTTGGCATTACGTCATTCTTGAGAAGAAGACCCATCAAGCGGAGAATAATCGCAGTCATGGCAGATACTGGTGTCACGCAAATGTCACCTGTGCCAGCGGCACGTAAAAATACCCATTACACTCTTGGAGTGGTTGGCATTAGGAAGGGCATCCAGCCATAGAGAACCATACCAAATCAGACTGGATCCTGGCGCAACCTTCCAGCGTGTCACCTCCTGTCAAATCGTCCACCCATGCCAGCATGGACAACAGACGTTAAATGATGATGACGATGATATATACATGCATGTGTTTGTTCCCACTACCACTTGATAACTGGTGTTGGTGTGTTTATGTCCATGTAAATTAGTGGTTCAGCAAAAGAGACTGATAGAATAAGTACCATACTTTAAAACAATAAGTACTGAGGTTGATCCACTTGACTAAAAATTCTTCAAGGCAGTGCTGCTCCAGCATGGACAGAGAGTAGTAATGAAACAAACTGAAGATATTTGAATATTGTAATTCTTATTTCTATACCAAATAATTTGAACAGAATTAAAATGGTAAATTCTTACCTGTACTGATGGCAGGAATTGCAATTGATGTATAAGACTTTTCTTCAAGAACTGCCAAACAATTTTGAACAGCTCTTGAAAGGTAATCCATTTCCTGATTCCATCCATTATTCCAAACGGGTCCAACAGCATGAATGATAGTCTTGCATTTGAGTTTACCAGCATTAGTTGACACTACTTCTCCAGTTTTCAGTTCACTCCTTCTTTCTTTCATAATTTTGTTAGATTCAGTTTGAATTTCAGACCCACCTGCAAAGATATTTGCCTTCTTATGTTCCTGTTTAATACATGTTAATATATGTTAATCATCATCATTTAACGTCCGTTTTCCATGCTGGCATGGGTTGGACAGTTCGACCGGGGTCTGGGAAGCCAAGAGGCCGCATCAGGCTACAATCTGACATGGCAATGTTTCTACAGCTGGATGCCCTTCCTAACGCTAACCATTCTGAGAGTGTAGCGGGTGCTTTTTATGTGCCACCAACACAGGAGCCAGTCAAGGCAGTGCTGGCATCAGCCACATTCGGATGGTGCTTTTTACGTGCCACCAGCACAGGAGCCAGTCAGAGCGAGGTGGCTGGCATCAATCATATTCGGATGGTGCTTTTTGCGTGTGACTGGCACAGGGAGCCAGTCAGGTGGCGCTGGCATCAGCCACAATTACAATTTCCATTTGATTTTGGTTTTGATATACTTGACTCAATAGGTCTCCTCAAGCATGGCATGTCGCCCTACGATCCAAGGTACTTTTTGAGTGTGCTGGTTATGCAACACTGGTGTAGGCTACAGCTGTGATCTCACTTTATTTGCCGGGTCTTCTCAGTCACAGCATATATAATAAATATAATAAATATATCTAGGTACGGAAGCAAGGTCTAGAATCAAAGGGCCTTAGAGTAAACCTAGCAAAAACCAAACTCTCAGTAAGTAGGAAGGTAGACAAATCAAAAATTCCTTCAGGATCTGTAGAAAAGGCATTGCTAAAAACTCCATAAGATGTACCTGGTGTAAGCTATGGACATATAAGAGGGGCAGCAATATCAGAGGAAGGTCAACAGGGAAAATAGCTTCTGCATGTGGAAGATGCACAGGTACAATAAGATGTACAGAAAACAGATTCCATCGTGCCAGGGGGAAAAACTATTGTTCCTGTTTAATATATTTATATATAATACGTATCATCATCGTCGTTTCACATCCACTTTCCATGCTGGCAGGGGTTGGACAGTTTGACTGAGGACTGGCGAGCCAGATGGCTGCACCAGGCTCCAAAATGATATATTAACATAACATGTTTTATATCTATCTATATTTAAATGAGAGTTTGTGTGTGTGTGTGTGTGTGTGTATATGTTCCATATACAATTGAAAACTAAGTTGCTGATTTTGACATATGAGGTATTAAATGATTCACTAATCTTTTGGCTACCAAATAAACATTATTTTCATTTACATATTTGCATTACAAAAATTTGACATGATAATCTTTTCTATAACTCAACTATCATAAACATTTCATGCCACAATGACAATGAAGTCACATTTTCTATATGAGTGGTGTACCTCAAAAGACATCCATTTCTCTATAGGTTATGGGGAAATACAGTCACTCACTCTCTCTCTCTTTCTCCCATGCAATATGCACACATATATACAAAAAAGATGTATGCATATGTATTTATGTACGTTTATATGAAAGATAATGAGTGTGCACACATGTATGTGTGAGAGAGAGAGAGAGAAACCGAGTGAGTGCCACTTACACATACATGCAAAAAAACATGCATGACAAAACACACATTCACTCACTCACTCCCTCTTTCACACACACATGCATGCATGCACACACACACACACACATGTCCATTTCATATATATGTACATACATCTTTCACTGTCTGCTCTCACTTCAAAGCAAATGTCACCTTTTCACTCCACTTTCTCTTTCATTTTCTGCTATTTTAAAAGTATAAAGAGATAAAAAATTCTTAAAGAAATTAACGAATGCATTTGAGAACTGAGTTGCCAATTTGAAAAGAATTCAGTACTCTTTTGGCCAACAAATAAACTTTATTTTCAGTTAAATATTTGATTAAAAAAAAAAAGATTAACTTTATAATCTTTCGATAAGTAAACTTTCATAAATGACATTTTATGCCATAGTGATGGTCACATTTTCTGTATGAGTGTGTACCTTAAAAGCAATCCATTTCTGTACATGTTACGAGGAAACACATTCACCCACTTTCACTCCCACGTGCACATACACATACAAAAAAGAAGTATGCATATGTATATATGTACATATATATGAAAGATGTGTGTGTGTGTGAGAGAGAGAGAGAGAGAGAAAGAGCAAGTAAGTGCCACAAACAAAAAATAGATAGATGACAACACATGCCTTCACTCACTCTCTCATGCACATGCACACATAAATACACATCCATTTCACATACACATACATACATCTTTCACTTTCGCCTCTCTCTCACTTTCTGCTCACACTTCAAAGCAAATATCACCTTTTCACTTTCTAATCCCACTTCAAAGCAAACATTGCCTTTTCACTTTCTCCTCTCTTCAAAGCATAAAGAAATAAAAAAAATTTATGGAAATTAACAAGCAATCATATGATTCCATATGGTAGACCATAGGATTGAATTGACAACTTTCCTGCTTCGAACAAAAGAATATCATAAAATAACTTCCTTTGGCACACACACACACACACACACACTCTAGGCAACACTTCTCTATGAATTATGTTTTTCTTGTTATGTGCACACACAAAATTACAGCTCAAATCCAGTTGAAATCACCTTTTTCTATTCGTTAATTCGTGTTTGTGATGACTGTATTTAAAAACCTGATCTTTGATATGTACTTAAAAGGAAGTTCTCCCAGAAATCCTATCCTTTACCTGTTGTTTCTAGCATGTCCATGGTGACATTTGTGTCCCCCACCCCCACCTGATTTTTTTTTTCTTAAATTTCTTCCAATTGTTAAGTTTTCAATACAGGAAATTAGTCTTTCACCCAAAAATATGTTCTCAGTATTTTAATTTTCTCCCTTCCCACACAATTTCTTCATTTCTTACTTTTTCGAAATTCTTTATTTGGTAATCCATAGCCAAAGCAAACAGAGAGTACGAATCTTTAAGAATTTCTTTTTGCTTAAAGAAACACTAAAATCTCCTTCCCAAACATCCACCCATCATCTCACTACTTTCAAAAACCTACAACCTCCCAATGTTTCACTTTTAGCATTTTAGAAAGCAGAGAAATTTAATGTTGTTCACCTGTTGTTTCTAGCATGTTGGTTTTTCTGGTAGTTGTCTGATATTTTTTACATTTACAATTCTACACATGGATGAAACATCAGACAGAAGTGAAACACTGGGTGTCTTTAGCTTTTTTGAAAGTGGGTAGGTGATGGGTGGGCGAGGTGGGCATTGAATGTTTAAGATAAAAATTAAACTTTAAAAAAAAACAGATTTCCCAGATTCATGATCTCTGTATCTTTCTACATGGATGAAAAAATAATAAATTAAAAAAGTTACAAATTAAGAAAGTGCAGTAGGGATGGGGGGGGGATTAAAATTCTGAAAACGCGATTTCTGGGCAAAATCATATTAACCTCCTTTTATACAATGATACAATACATAGTTTGTGATCCTTCTTAAGAACAGAGAGCACTTTCATGCAAACCCATGCAGATTGTAACCTTCCCCGACCATTATTTTTAAACAAACGATAACATTCATTACACCAGTAATCCAGTTCACTATATAACAGTCCCATAAGAAAGGAACAAATAATACAATGTGGCTGTAGATCATAACACCCGGGCAACACCAGGATGCATTGCTAGTACATATATCATAATAAATAAATATATATTTTTTAATTTATTATTATTATTATTATTATTATTATTATTATTATCATATTATAAGGCAGCAAGCTGGCAGCATCATTAGCATGATGGATGAAATTCTTAGCAGTAATTTGTCTGTTGTTACATTCTGAGTTTAAATTCTGCCAAGGTTCACTTTACCCTTTATGCTTTCAGAGTCGATAAATTAAGTACCAGTGAAACACTGAGGTCGATGTCATCGACTCATTCCCTCCCCCAAATTTCAGATGTTGTGCTTGTAGTAGGTCCGATGCCAATACCCCTTGACTGGCTCCCATGCCAGTGGCATGCAAAAGGCACCATCCAAACATGGCCAATGCCGGTACCCACTGACTGGCCCCTGTGCTGGTGGCACATAAGAAGCATCATCTGAACATCGCCAATGCCAGTGCCCCCTGATTGGCCCGTGCCGGTGGGACGTAAAAGGCACTGTCTGAACATGATCGATGCTAGGCCTGTCTGACTGGCTTCTGTGCCAGTGGAACATATAAGGTGCCCCCTACACTCTCGGGGTGGTTGGTGTTAGGAAGGGCATCCAGCTGTAGAAACTTTGCCAGATCAGACTGAATCCTGGTGCAGTCACTGGCTCTCCAGATCTCAGTCAAATAGTCCAATCCATGCGAGCAGGGAAAACGGACATTAAAAGATGATGATGATGATGATGATGATATCATTTAAAATATTCATATTATATATTACCTGTATGTATGTATATATGTATGTATGTATGTACATAGATATATATACACACACATACAGACATACCAACATATTCAGTGCAAAATTATAAATAACATGAAGATGAGGTGAAGAAAGGAAAATAGATATAAAAGTCATTTACATTTCAAACATACACTCTTCTTCAAGAAAAACAGAAAATGGAACATAAAATATAGAGAGAAAAAAAACGAACATGTCTGAATTGGACTGTCACTGTAAGCTGAAATGACCAGAGGAGGAAGAGGTTGCTAAAGGCATAAGTGGCAAGGGGGATAACTGTGAAACTGTTACCGATGGGTGTGTGAGCACGGACATCAATGCATGACATGTGTGTATTATAAGCTGTATATTTGTGTGTCTGTATATGTGTGTGCGTGAGTCCTTGTTTTCTGTTTATGTGTTCATACATGTGGGCTTATGAAGCTATTGTGTGCGTGTATATCTTGTGTGTGTGTGTGTGTTAAGTGTGTGAAACTGGATAGAGGTGTTTGGTGGAAGATGGGTGGGGAAAGTGGTAGGTATTGGGAAGTGTAGGTGTGTTATGACATAGTTGCTGTTATAAGCGTGTGGATGGGTAGCATGAGGGGTGGGTGGGTGCTATTGTGGGCGAAGGAAGAGGAGAAGGAGTGAGTGCGTGTGGATGTGTGTACATGCTGTTTGAATATGTTGGTGGGTGTGTGGTGTTGGGTAATGAGTTCAACGGTGTAGAGTAGGTGTGTGTGTGTGTGGGTAGATGTTGCGGGGACACTGGGAATGTAAAAGGTGGATGGTGTGAAGGATGGTTTGAAATGAAAAGGGATGGAGAATTTAGACTGTAAGAGAAACGAGTGGTGTGGAATGGAGTGTAACAGAAGAAGAGATCAGCATTGCATCAGACATAAGTTTCTTTAAATGGATTGTAACATTGATGACATCATTTATAATTATCCAGATTTTGGGGACTGGTCAGTGATCAAGTGTCTCAAATCTATAAGCTCTGAGTGTTACACAAATAGAAATCACCCCGTCCTTCCTGTAGCCAATTGCCACATGTTTCCAAATGAGGGAATATTTCCCCATGGTCAGACATGTTTTTCATGGAAGACCGAAAATGACACAACATCACTTGTGTGATGGTGATGTTCATTTACAACCATCGTGTGCTGTGAACACCTGGCTACTCACCCTCACACACACATACATATATATATATGTATGTATGCATGTATATACGATGAGCTTCTTTCAGTTTCTATCAACGAAATCCACTCCCAAGGCTTTGGCCAACCATTGACCTATAACAGAAGACACTTGTCCAAAATGCTGTGAGTGGAATTGAACCTGAAACCACAAGGTCAGGAAGCAAGCTTCTCAACCACACATGGATCTAAAAAGGAACATTAACTATAAAAAATGGTATTACTAACCTTTCTTCACAATGGCTGCTGCAACCCCACCCCTGTGTTCCAGTCTGCCATTTGCAGCATTAACAATAGCATCTGTGTCCAGAGTCGTGATGTCACCTTCCTTCAACACTATTTCACAGTTCTTATACTTAACATTAACTATTTCATCTGTTTCACTTCCTAAATCTGAATTTAATGATATTATGCTCTCAGATTGCTTCTGCATTTCACATAAGAAATTCTTTCCTTCTTCACTTTCTGGGTTTCTTGAGATTTAAACGATTCAACATTTCTGGAATTTCTTGTAACTCTTTCCGTTCCCCTAATTTGCTCTTGTGTTCTTTCCAGGTGTAACACATTATTCAATTTATTTTTTTCCCTGAATCCATCGATTCCTTGCTTAAAGTTATCAATTTTGCTTTTTATATCATTAACTACAGCATCAACAGCAACAATAGAATTTTCTCCAATAAAACAGAAATCTGGAACTCTTCTTTTAGACTTTCAACAAATGTCAGCCACTTTCCATGATTTGGAGTATCCTTAATTTTGTCTACAAAATCCAGTGTATTGGCAACAAAAGTTTCTTTCATGATTTCTTCCAGAAGTGAAAGATGTGTTTTATCACTTGCATAAAGTATTACTGAATCACCATCACCCGTTTCCCATGAACCGATACATTTCTTGTTTCTCAGTTTTTCATCAAGATATTCTTTCACTGGTTTTTTATTTATGATCATTCCAGTA
This sequence comes from Octopus sinensis, assembly GCF_006345805.1. NCBI lineage: Eukaryota > Metazoa > Mollusca > Cephalopoda > Octopoda > Octopodidae > Octopus > Octopus sinensis. Next base: position 205,955,224 of record NC_042997.1, on the reverse strand, counting down.
TTTAAAGGCAAACACAATTCAGATTTAACAATTGACTTAAGAATTTTATACATTTTCTTTTGACAAATATCTATTTCGGAAAACTGGCCTTCAAAAACAACTTTGTTACTATGAACTGTGACTTTTAGACCTTCAAATTGTCCTTCTGCCTGCTCAAAGAATCCGAGACCAGATAGAATACGTCTTTCATAAATAGTTAAATCATCCGCAGATTTAGTTCTAAGATTATCCAAAAGTCTCTTTTTCATTTTAATCACGTTACTTTTATCGAATCCGAGAATATGAGCTTTATGATATCGGTTATCAAAATAAAAATACTTCCGCTCATCTTGACTGTCAAATGTTCCAACAATGTCTTCAAACATATCATCTGGAACATCAATAGTTTCAACAGTAATGGAATTTAATAAATCTTTCAAACACTGTTCAATTTCTTCAAAATTTTCTTCAGAATATTTAAATCTCAGTTTATTAATCTTGGAATCTTCCCAAAGAACATCAGCCAAAGTCTTTAATTTGTCATTAATCAGTTCTATGTTTCTTTAAAAAATTCAGATGGAACTTGGTAGGTAGTGAATAGTCATGGACTTGCTGTTTTGAAATGATATTTTCTTCAGGTGGTTTCCAGAATGGTTGAACATCTAACTTCACACCTTCCAATTGATGTGGCATTCTACAAACGTTCAGCACAACTAAATTAAGAAAAAGTAAAAAGATAAAATCATTTCGTTAGTGAGGAAAAAGAGGTGAACTGGGGAGTTCAGTGGGTAAATACAGAAAAGTATTTCAAGATTAAGTTATATCTTATTATTATAATACATTAGCAAACAGAAAAATATAATTAATATTTAACTGATACAAAGTAAACACTATCTCTATTAATTATAAAAATACTAGAAATATCACTGGAATGTTGGTATCAATTTTGGCACAAGGCCAGCAATTTCAGGAGAGTGGCTAAGTCAATTATATCAACCCCAGTGCTCAACTGGTACTTATTTTACTGACCATAAACATCACTGGAATGTTTGTTTCAAATCTTGGCACAAGGCCAGCAATTTCAGGAGAGTGGCTAAGTCAATTACATCAACCCCAGTGCTCAACTGGTACTTATTTTACTGACCATAAACATCACTGGAATGTTTGTTTCAAATCTTGGCACAAGGCCAGCAATTTCGGGAGAGTGGCTAAGTCAATTACATCAACCCCAGTGCTCAACTGGTACTTATTTTATTGACCATAAACATCACTGGAATTTTGGTTTCAAATTTTGGCACAAGACCAGCAATTTCAGGAGAGTGGCTAAGTCAATTACATCAACCACAGTGCACAACTGGTACTTATTTTATTGACCATAAACATCACTGGAATGTTTGTTTCAAATTTTGGCACAAGGCCAGCAATTTCAGGAGAGTGGCTAAGTCAATTACATCAATTCAGTGCTCAACTGGTACTTATTGTATTGACCATAAACATCACTGGAATGTTTGTTTCAAATTTTGGCACAAGGCCAGCAATTTAGGAGAGTGTCTAAGTGAATTACATCAACCCCAGTGCTTAACTGGTATTTATTTTATTGACTATAAACATCACTGGAATTTTGGTTTCAAATTTTGGCACAAGACCAGCAATTTCAGGAGAGTGGCTAAGTCAATTACATCAACCACAGTGCACAACTGGTACTTATTTTATTGACCATAAACATCACTGGAATGTTTGTTTCAAATTTTGGCACAAGGCCAGCAATTTCAGGAGAGTGGCTAAGTCAATTACATCAATTCAGTGCTCAACTGGTACTTATTGTATTGACCATAAACATCACTGGAATGTTTGTTTCAAATTTTGGCACAAGGCCAGCAATTTAGGAGAGTGTCTAAGTGAATTACATCAACCCCAGTGCTTAACTGGTATTTATTTTATTGACCATAAACATCACTGGAATGTTTGTTTCAAATCTTGGCACCAGGCCAGCAATTTCAGGAGAGTGGCTAAGTCAATTACATCAACCCCAGTGCTCAACTGGTACTCATTGTATTGACCATAAACATCACTGGAATGTTGGTTTCAAATTTTGGCACAAGGCCAGCAATTTAGGAGAGTGTCTAAGTGAATTACATCAACCCCATTGCTTAACTGGTACTTATTTTATTGACCATAAACATCACTGGAATGTTTGTTTCAAATCTTGGCACAAGGCCAGCAATTTCAGGAGAGTGGCTAAGTCAATTACATCAACCCCAGGGCTCAACTGGTACTTATTTTATTGACCATAAACATCACTGGAATGTTTGTTTCAAATCTTGGCACAAGGCCAGCAATTTCGGGAGAGTGGCTAAGTCAATTACATCAATTCAGTGCTCAACTGGTACTTATTGTATTGACCATAAACATCACTGGAATGTTTGTTTCAAATCTTGGCACAAGGCCAGCAATTTCAGGAGAGTGGCTAAGTCAATTACATCAACCCCAGTGCACAACTGGTACTTATTTTATTGACCATAAACATCACTGGAATGTTTGTTTCAAATTTTGGCACAAGGCCAGCAATGTAGGAGAGTGTCTAAGTGAATTGCATCAACCCCAGTGCCTAACTGGTACTTATTGTATTGACCATAAACATCACTGGAATTTTGGTCTCAAATTTTGGCACAATGCCAGCAATTTCAGGAGAGTGGCTAAGTCAATTACAACAACCCCAGTGCTCAACTGGTACTTATTTTATTGACCATAAACATCACTGAAATTTTCGTTTCAAATTTTGGCACAAGGCCAGCAATTTCAGGAGAGTGGCTAAGTCAATTACATCAACCCCAGTGCTCAACTGGTACTTATTTTATTGACCATAAACATCACTGAAATTTTGGTTTCAAATTTTGGCACAAGGCCAGCAATTTCAGGAGAGTGGCTAAGTCAATTACATCAACCCCAGTGCTCAACTGGTACTTATTTTATTGACCATAAACATCACTGAAATTTTGGTCTCAAATTTTGGCACAAGGCCAGCAATTTCAGGAGAGTGGATAAGTCAATTACATCAACCCCAGTGCTCAACTAGTAGTTATTTTATTGAACATAAACATCACTGAAATTTTGGTTTCAAATTTTGGCACAAGGCCAGCAATTTCAGGAGAGTGGATAAGTCAATTACATCAACCCCAGTGCTCAACTGGTACTTATTTTATTGACCATAAACATCACTGGAATGTTTGTTTCAAATTTTGGCACAAGACCAGCAATTTCAGGAGAGTGGCTAAGTCAATTACATCAACCCCAGTGCTCAACTGGTACTTATTTTATTGACCATAAACATCACTGGAATGTTGTTTCAAATTTGGCACAAGGCCAGCAATGTAGGAGAGTGGCTAAGTGAATTGCATCAACCCCAGTGCTCAACTGGTACTTATTGTATTGACCATAAACATCACTGGAATTTTGGTCTCAAATTTTGGCACAATGCCAGCAATTTCAGGAGAGTGGCTAAGTCAATTACATCAACCCCAGTGCTCAACTGGTACTTATTTTATTGACCATAAACATCACTGAAATTTTCGTTTCAAATTTTGGCACAAGGCCAGCAATTTCAGGAGAGTGGCTAAGTCAATTACATCAACCCCAGTGCTCAACTGGTACTTATTTTATTGACCATAAACATCACTGAAATTTTGGTTTCAAATTTTGGCACAAGGCCAGCAATTTCAGGAGAGTGGCTAAGTCAATTACATCAACCCCAGTGCTCAACTGGTACTTATTTTATTGACCATAAACATCACTGAAATTTTGGCTTCAAATTTTGGCACAAGGCCAGCAATTTCAGGAGAGTGGATAAGTCAATTACATCAACCCCAGTGCTCAACTAGTAGTTATTTTATTGACCATAAACATCACTGAAATTTTGGTTTCAAATTTTGGCACAAGGCCAGCAATTTCAGGAGAGTGGATAAGTCAATTACATCAACCCCAGTGCTCAACTGGTACTTATTTTATTGACCATAAACATCACTGGAATGTTTGTTTCAAATTTTGGCACAAGACCAGCAATTTCAGGAGAGTGGCTAAGTCAATTACATCAACCCCAGTGCTCAACTGGTACTTATTTTATTGACCATAAACATCACTGAAATTTTGGTTTCAAATTTTGGCACAAGGCCAGCAATTTCAGGAGAGTGGATAAGTCAATTACATCAACACCAGTGCTCAACTGGTACTTATTTTATTGACCATAAACATCACTGGAATTTTGGTTTCAAATTTTGGCACAAGACCAGCAATTTCAGGAGAGTGGCTAAGTCAATTACATCAACTCCAGTGCTCAACTGGTACTTATTTTATTGACCATAAACATCACTGGAATTTTGGTTTCAAATTTTGGTACAAGGCCAGCAATTTCGGGAGAGTGGCTAAGTCAATTACATCAACCCCAGTGCACAACTGGTTCTTATTTTATTGACCAATAAACATCACTGGAATATTTGTTTCAAATTTTGGCACAAGGCCAGCAATTTAGGAGAGTGTCTAAGTGAATTACATCAACCCCAGTGCTTAACTGGTACTTATTTTATTGACCATAAACATCACTGGAATTTTGGTTTCAAATTTTGGCACAAGACCAGCAATTTCAGGAGAGTGGCTAAGTCAATTACATCAACCCCAGTGCTCAACTGGTACTTATTTTATTGACCATAAACATCACTGGAATGTTTGTTTCAAATTTTGGCACAAGGCCAGCAATTTCAGGAGAGTGGCTAAGTCAATTACATCAATTCAGTGCTCAACTGGTACTTATTGTATTGACCATAAACATCACTGGAATGTTTGTTTCAAATTTTGGCACAAGGCCAGCAATTTAGGAGAGTGTCTAAGTGAATTACATCAACCCCAGTGCTTAACTGGTATTTATTTTATTGACCATAAACATCACTGGAATTTTGGTTTCAAATTTTGGCACCAGGCCAGCAATTTCAGGAGAGTGGCTAAGTCAATTACATCAACCCCAGTGCTCAACTGGTACTTATTGTATTGACCATAAACATCACTGGAATGTTGGTTTCAAATTTTGGGACAAGGCCAGCAATTTAGGAGAGTGTCTAAGTGAATTACATCAACCCCATTGCTTAACTGGTACTTATTTTATTGACCATAAACATCACTGGAATGTTTGTTTCAAATCTTGGCACAAGGCCAGCAATTTCAGGAGAGTGGCTAAGTCAATTACATCAACCGCAGTGCACAACTGGTACTTATTTTATTGACCATAAACATCACTGGAATGTTTGTTTCAAATTTTGGCACAAGGCCAGCAATGTAGGAGAGTGTCTAAGTGAATTGCATCAACCCCAGTGCTTAACTGGTACTTATTGTATTGACCATAAACATCACTGGAATTTTGGTCTCAAATTTTGGCACAATGCCAGCAATTTCAGGAGAGTGGCTAAGTCAATTACATCAACCCCAGTGCTCAACTGGTACTTATTTTATTGACCATAAACATCACTGAAATTTTGGTTTCAAATTTTGGCACAAGGCCAGCAATTTCAGGAGAGTGGCTAAGTCAATTACATCAACCCCAGTGCTCAACTGGTACTTATTTTATTGACCATAAACATCACTGAAATTTTGGTTTCAAATTTTGGCACAAGGCCAGCAATTTCAGGAGAGTGGATAAGTCAATTACATCAACCCCAGTGCTCAACTGGTACTTATTTTATTGACCATAAACATCACTGGAATTTTGGTTTCAAATTTTGGTACAAGGCCAGCAATTTCAGGAGAGTGACTAAGTGAATTACGTCAACCCCAGTGCTCAACTGGTACTTATTGTATTGACCATAAACATCACTGGAATATTAAACATTGTTATGATGGTAAGATTCATTATAGCAATAATATATCTTACATGCTACCATCATCATCATCATGTAGATCCGTTGTCCATGGTGGCATGTGTTGAACTGTTTGAACAGACCTTGGAAGCTGGAGAGCTGCTCCAGTCTTCAATCTGAATTTACATGATTTCTACAGCTGTATCTCCTTCCTTATAGGAACCACTTTACAGGACATGTTGGCTACTTTTACCTGACACCCCATAGACACTTTTACAGAGCACCCCAAGATTGCCTTTGTGATGTTATTATCGTTGAGGCCCTGTGCTCCCAGTAGAGTTGATTATCATCATCATCATCATTACTACTACTACTACTACTACAACTACTACTACTACTACTACTACTACTCTTATTTTTATTAAGGTGGTATGATGGCAGAATTGTTAGCACACGGGAGTAAATGCGTAGTGGTATGTCACCCCTCGCTGTGTTCTGAGTTGAATTTCCATGAGGTTGATTTTATTTATCATTCTTTGAAGTTTGATAAAATAAATACTAGTTTAACACTGGGGTCAATGTGAGTGACTCATCCTCATCTCCCCAGAGCTGCCCTTGCGGCAAAAATTTGAAATTATTATTAATATCATTATTATTATTATTATTATTATTATTATTATTATTATTATTATTATTGTCTTCACACATGGAATCCACGTCTGAATCATCGCTGGTGAGTTTCCTCTAATTGTGTTTATCTTTTGCCATTTTTTTGGCTGCTGAAATTAATAACTAATTTTTGGCAGACGTATCCAAGTGTCTTCTAGAAGAGATTCATCCTGTTTTAATTACAGAATGGGATTTCTGCCCATTCCAAAATCTTTCCTGGATATATTTTCAATGTATTCCTTTCCACAACATGGCCAGTACTCTTCTAAATAGTGTTTGTAGGAGAAAAGGTATTTGTTTCCACATGTTCAAGAGACCCATGGTGAAGTAGTCAACCAAGCATTGATGTTGTCAGTTCCTTTGACTTTTGCAAAGAACCTACGGACAATAACACCACCACCACCACCACCAACCCCACCACCACCAATATTGCCAACAACTGAAGTAAGACCATTGACACCAGTATGACCTGTGACATCTCCAACAACAACAACAACGAAATTAACAAGAACAACATGCACAACAATAATATTAGTAACGAAACCAGCAGTAGCAACAACAGCAATAATATTCTAACCATCAGCAGCAGTATCAGCATCAAACTTCACCTAAGAAAACTCTGACCAGATTGGAGTGCTTGCTTTTCCAATTCTTCTTGAAGGTTCAGGTTCCACTGGTCAGAAAATCCATCTTTTGTCACCTGTTACACTATGGTGGGATTGGGATGCCATCCTTAATGATGTGACAGCACACTTTGAGACTGTCACACCTACACAAATACCTAGATCACTGAGTTTATGTGGGTGACGATGATGAAAATAAGGGTGACATGGTGTGGGTGTCCTACGTGTGACATGTCCTTCTGCAGCTCATCTCATTAGCAGAGCAGTAGTCATGGGTCAAACATAGAGCAAGGGTCAGCATTTGGCATCTAGAATGTTGTTAGGCACTCATTGCATTGTACCAGATGCACAAAATCATTAGCTGGAAAGTAACCCAAGATTTCTATTGGGGATTAGTTGAGGGTGTGAATGAGGATGGCCTAGGATTGAATCTAGGCTTCAATGAGAACAGTCTGAGTAGTTTCTTTCAGAGGAACTTTGGGTTGAAGATCATGGACAGTTTCCAAAAGTCTTTGGTATAGCAGTGCTACAGAGGGGCACTGCCCTTTCGAGACAAGCTATTCAGGCAAGGAAGTGCCAACAGTCAAATCTGTTTGAGATGCTTGCAGGGGGATGAAACCATCTTGCATTCAGTGTCCGTGCATTAGAGAGTTGTGGGAGTGTGTGGAGCAGCTGTTGTTGCATGCAAGATGAATTCAACTGTTTGCTGAGTGTAATGTGAAGGTCGGCACAACACCACCTTCCTTTTTCAGAGAAGGAAGACAGATCTTTCGCTGCTTAGTGGCAGTGGCAAAAGAGGCTGTGTGGTGGACCGATCTGAAAGGTTTGAAGATCACCAATTTCCTATCTGGTCAAGCCCTTATCAATTTCTTCAAATATTTGAAAAGGAAGGTGTGGGTAGAGAGGGAGGTTCTGCCTTCTAGTGTATTTGTCAAAAGCTAGTCGACAGTAGCAAGCCTGGTGAGACAGAATGCATCTACTCTGAATATGCCTTTCTAAGCAGGAGGAAAGAAACTGGAAGAGGGGCCCTTTCCCATGCCTTGGAAATGGCTGAGTAATCTGGGATTTTTGTGAGGTGTTTACCCAAGATTGCCCTAAGTGGACTGCTATGCTATTGGAAATTCTATTTATTGTTCTACTTCCTATTATATATCCTCTGTTATATCCTATAATGTGATAGTATCACCCCCTAAATCGATGTTAATTCAATGTTGTTCTAATTTTTGTTTTGTTGTGTTTTTTTGCATGTGTACTGTAACTCGTCCTTCAATTTTGTCCTCCATGGCTTGTGCCCTTCTGGCTAATAAAAGAAATCCATCATCATCATTATATTAACACTGAGGTCATTGTAAGTGATCCTCCCACCAAGATTGCTGCCCTTGTGAAAAATTTGAAACCATTTTTCTTTTTCTTCTTATCATCATCATTATTATCATTACTAGCACTATGACCTGGCGTCGCCAAGTCTAGTGCTAATGCTTGTTGTTCATTGCTGGGTCGCAGTAAAAATTTCTCACTAAATCAAGAGTTAAGTTTCTTATCACATTTCAGCCCGGGCCAGTTTTGTTGTTTTTGAGCTAGTTGGAGCTTTTTATGGGAGTAATTGATATTCATTAGACTTCGCCGGTAAGTTGTTGTTTGTTGGCAGCAGAGATCCAATCAGGTGGTACACTTACCCCTGCACCTTAAAGGTGAGCATCCACCCTTCCGCTTGGACAACTTTGGCGCCAAAAGATGTCATCTGGAATGCAGAATTGTAGATTCGGATGGCTTGTAGAAAATCCGATGAGCTTGGGACAGTGCCAGTGAGAAGGTCCTGAAGAGGCTGTGGAGGGTTTTGAAAAGGAGGGAGCTGGACTTTGCCCTTGGAACAGCACATGCTGGGTGTCTCACCGGGCCATTTCATTGCACTGCAATGGTCGTAGATTGAGCACATATTTCCAATACGAATGTCAGAGCGAGAGGAGTAGTTCATCGTTGGAACGTAGTTGAAGGCCTTCATGCTCCAGAATTGAGGCTTTGGGCTTGAAATTTCAACTCTAGCCTCGCACCGCAGATTGTTTCTATTGCCTTGTGCGCCTCTGCTCAGAGGTTTCTGTAGATCATGTGTTGGCAATGGCAGTGGCATCTTGAGAATGGCAGGCCTGTGTTTGTTCTGTGGTTTCAACTGCCCTTGCATTGGCCATGGCAGTGGCATTCTGAGCTAATCGAGTAGCTCTGTCTTGGGGCACCTCATTGGCCGTTCTGGCCCTCTTAGCCTCTGAATCAGCTGTCCTTCTTCCAATGCGAGCACTCTTCTTTGGGGGCATTTTAGCAATTTATTGAAATTAGTGAACTTTAAATGGATTTAGTTTTTGTGGACTAAGTGAGATAGTTTGGGGCAACCGATAAGCACACGATTTTAAGCAATGGCAAAGCAATAATCAAAATGATAATGGCAGAAGCAGTACCCAGATGGAAAACAAAGGGCTATTTAAAAACAGTAAAAGAATCGTAGACAGGTTGCAAGCACAAAAACTGTCTACTGTGCTTGTAGGTTGGTGAAAACAAAAAACGTTGGCTGCTCAAAAGAAGTAGTAATCAAAAAGTGATTTCAAACAGGAAAACATCTATTTTTACTCCAAAATTGATGCCGAACTATGGCAAAACAAGAAGCAGTAATCAAAAAGTGATATCAAACACGAAAATGTCTATTTTTTACTCAAAAAAATGATGCTGAACTACAGCAAATTCTCTAATTAATACTTTGGTTAATCAAAAGAAGCAGTAATCAAAACATGAACTGATATCGAGCACAAAAAGGCTACTTTTATGTAGCAGATGCTTTAATAAATTGTTAATTGATGAGTTGCTAGGCAAAAATATGGCCAGGCAACCCAAGTAAAAGTGATAGGTAAAGTGGAATTTTATGAACAAAATTTGCAGTCAGTAACGGAAACTGAGCCACAAAGCATAATTGGGAAAAGTGTTTGAGTCTGGGCACCAAAGCATGCACCCGAACACTTAATTAAGCACATTGAATCTTATTGGATAATGATCTAGTATGCGCAAATCCAAGGTCAAACTTTCTTTCCAGATTCATAATACTGCTGTCCCCCACCCCAGTGTGTCGCTGGTCCACACATTCCACAGGCTCACATTGAAAGGCAGGTCTGGTAAGATTGTTCAGATGCTTGAATGGAGACATGTAGATTAGTGCAGCATCCAAGAAGTAAGGTGGAGAGGAAGTTCTGCCAGGTTCCTCACAGGCAAAGAACATAGGTATAAGATTTTCTGGGTCGGGAACACTGATGGGGTTGGGGGAATGGGTATACTCCTTGCAGAGAAATGGGTTGTTAAGGTAATCAAGGTAGTCAGAGTCTGTGATAGAATACTTAATCTTAGACTAGTGCTACAGCATCGATTAGCAACCATTGTCTCGGTTTATACCCCTCAGCTGGGGCTTTCTGATGAACACAAAGACCAATCTTATGACCCACTCTTGCAGACTACCTCATCAACGAATGACAGGGACCTTCTCTTTGTGGCTGGTGGCTTCAATGGACATGTTGGATACCATGCAGGGGGCTTCTCTGGTGTACATGGTGGCTGTTATATAATCATCACAACAAACATGAACAATCAACGTCGCCCATTGTCTCCCTTGATAAAAGGACTTTCACTTTGTTTCCCGCCAAAACAATTAACTTGTACAACAACGGCAGTCGAATAAAGTATCTTGTATCGTTAACACGTTGTTTCAGTCTCTCTCATTTTCTTAATCTTTCATACTAAGTACTCACTACTTCCTTTAATACTCAATACTATATATATATAACAACAACATGGTGTCAGAATACTAAAAGAACCCAAAATACAGAAACCAAAGGAAAAAAGAAGTTGAAATCATACTTCAAAGACGAAATGGAAAATTTACCGCATCCAAAAGACCTAGACTTTAATCAGGAAAATCTAGCCGCAGCATGGAAAAAGTGGAAAAAAGAATTCAATCTCTTTTTGATAGCAACAGAAAGTGACATGAAGCCAGACAATGTAAAAACTTCAATGTTTTTAACTTGCATCGGTTCTAAAGGCCGAGATATCCATTCCACACTGGATTTCGATTCACCCGACGAAGAAATGAACCTTCAGACAGTAATCGAAAAATTCGATGCATATTGTGAACCCAGGAAAAACATAACTTTCCTAAGACACAAATTCTTCACATGTGGACAAGCGGAACATCAAAAATTCAATGAGTACGTAGTAGAGTTGCGCCAAAAGGCACAACAGTGCGAATTCGGCAACCTCACAGACAGTCTCACCAAAGATATTCTGATATGTGGAATCAGAGACATGAGATTAAGAGAAAGATTATTGAGAGAACCAAATTTAGACCTACAAAAAACAATTCAAGCAGGTCAGAGTGCAGAGCAAACACGACTCCAATCAAGGATGCTAAATGCCACATCCGAAACAAGAGATAACGAAATCTCGAGGGTATATAGTCAACACGACAGAAAAGGCGCCAAAACTCAAATAACCCGCCATATGCAATCCAGACATCAAAACGAACAAGGCGGAAGTGACAGAAAGCCCGCGAAGTTTCAAGCGCCAAGTCAACACTACGTCACTAACTGTCACTATTGTGGTTATAATCACAAAAGAAATAAATGCCCAGCATTTCACAAGACATGTGAAAAATGCAAGAAACAAGGACACTATGCAAAAATGTGCAAATCAAGAAAATTTGTACATAAAGTAGAGATACATACCGACGATGAATCAGATGACGATACACATGTACTCGAAATGATCACTGCAAATAATTCCCGCGTGCACAAAATCGAAAAGTTCAAGACTCCAAAAGACATTTGGACGGTCGAACTAAAAGTGAACAACTCGAATGTAACATTCAAAATAGATACAGGAGCAGACATAACCGTACTGCCATTCAGAGAATATAGAAATATAATTCCAAAACCACAACTGCAAATCAAATAATGAATAGAACATTGTGAACAAATCTCCCAAACATACTACACGACAAAATTGGTATCAGGCTTCACGAAAAGAAGAAATCAAACATTACAACAGAACTCCCAGAGTTAAAACCACACGACACGGTTAGAGTTAAGTTTAACAACAATTGGTTTAGAAGGGGAAAAATAATTAAAAAACTAGAGCAACCTCGTTCATACTTAGTAATAACAGAGGAAGGTAATACAGTCAAACGAAATAGACAACATATTCTTAAAACAAACGAACACGTTCGCATAACAGAAGAATTAGATTATGAAAATATATTTCCAAAGTCAACAAACACGCATGAAAAAACAAAAACAGCACAACTACAGAATTCAACACTACAAAATAATAAAACAACAAAAAGTGGACGACGAATAATTATTCCCTGTAGATACAGATGATATAAAAAAAAAATTTAAAAAAAAAAAAAAAAGGAAGATGTTATATAATCATCACAGCAAACATGAACAATCAACGTCGCCCATTGTCTCCCTTGATAAAAGGACTTTCACTTTGTTTCCCGCCAAAACAATTAACTTGTACAACAACGGCAGTCGAATAAAGTATCTTGTATCGTTAACACGTTGTTTCAGTCTCTCTCATTTTCTTAATCTTTCATACTAAGTACTCACTACTTCCTTTAATACTCAATACTATATATATATAACAACAACAGTGGCAACAGGTTTGGTTTCCGGAATGAGGAGGGAACCAGGCTGTTGGAGTTCTGTAATGCAAATGACCTTACGATCTGTAATACTAACTTCAGGAAACCTGTCAGACACCCATTCATCTACCAGTCTGTGGGCACACTAGTCAGATTGACTACATCCTCACCAGGAAACAGGAAAGATGGCTGCTTATAAGTGCCCAGATTTACCAGGTGAAGAATGCATACCACAACATAGATTAGTAGTTAGTGACTTTGCGATTAGGGCTAAATAGATGCTCAGAAGATGACCAATATAGAAAAGAAGGGTCTGGAAGCTTAAGGATCATCTGAATGGACAGAGATTTAGAGACGTATTACTGGAAGCTTTTTACAAAATAGAGGAGGATATAGCATCACATTATGTGGAAGACAACTGGAAGTTCCAACAGAACGTGTTGAGGGCTACTGACCAGATCTTTGGACAGTGTAAAGTCCCCTCTCTTTCTAAGGTGTCATGGTGGTGGAACAATGTAGCTTATGAGGCCATTAGGAAAGAGACTCAGGCATGTAAGGATGGGAAGTCAGTTGGTGGCAGGGAACTGTATCAGATTGCCACAAGAGAAGCTAGGAGACAAGTTTACTTAGCCAGAGATGAGAAAAAATTTGCCAATGTTCTGCTCCATGAGGACCAGAGACTTGAAGTGTTTCGTGCTGCAAGATGTGTGGGAGAGAGAATCATGATGTCATAGGAGAGAACTGTGTCCGCATGGATGATGGCTCACTTGCATTTAATGAGGCTGCAAAGAGAGAGACATGGAAAAATACTGACCCAACATAGGGACCAGCTATTCAAATTGACAGTACCTTGACAGAGAAAGCAATTAAGGGTATGAAGACAAGGAAATCCTCTGGTCCATAAAGAAGTACTGCTGAGATGCAGTATATTCTAGTCATCCATATAGCCAACCAGGTGATACATGAAGGAGTTATACCCAATGACTGGTGTAGCAGCATAATAGCCAACTGCTACAAAGGTAAAGGTGACGCATTAGATATGGATAATTACAGAGGTATCAAGCTGTTGGATCAGCTAATGAAGGTCATGGAGAGGTTCATAGCCCAACTAATTAGGGATAGAGTCAGTTTGGATGAGATGCAGTTTGGGTTTGTGCCAGGGAGAAACACCACTGATGCCATATTTCTGGTAAGACAGCTGCAGGAGAAATACCTAGCCAAAGATAAACCTCTGTACCTGGCTTTCGTTGACATGGAGAAAGCCTTCGACAGGGTCCCCGATCCCTTATCTGGTGGCAATGTGTAAACTGGGGATGGATGAGTGGTTGGTGAGAGCCATACAAGCCATATACAGGGATGCTGTCAGTAAGGTGAGGGTTAGCAAGGAGTATAATGAAGAATTCTGGGTAGAAGTAGGGGTTCACCAAGGATCAGTCCTCAGCCCCATCTTATTCATCAAAGTCTTCCAGGCAATAAAAGAGGAATTCAAGGGAGGCTGCCCCTGGGAGCTCCTCTATGCTGGTGACCTTGCTCTAATAGCTGAGTCCCTATCAGAACTCGAGAAGTTTCAAGTGTGAAAACAAGGATTAGAATCGAAGGACCTTAGAGTCAACAAAGCTAAAACCAAAGTCTTAATAAGTAGGAAGGCAGACAAACCACAAATCCCTTCAGGTTGATGGCCCTGCTTGATCTGTAGAAAAGGCATAGATAGAAACTTCATATGATGCACCCAGTGTAAGCTATAGACACATAAGAGGTACAGCAATATCAAAGGAAGGTTAACTGAGAAGATAGTTTTTGTGTGTGGCAGGTGCACAACGGCAATAAACTTCAAAGATGTACAGAAAATAGATTTCATCACATTCCAGGGGTAAAACTAGATGCAGTTGACAGATTCTATTGTCTAGGTGACTAAGTCTGTAGTGGGGGTGGTTGCTCTGAGAGTGTAGCTGCTAGAATAAGAATAGCCTGGGCAAAGTTCAGGGAGCTCTTACGTCTGCTGGTGAAAAAGGGCCTCTCTCTCAGAGTGAAGGTAGACTACATTAAGTATGTGTGTGAACAACCATGCTACATGGCAGCAAAACATGGGCTGTGACTTCTGAGGACATATGTAGGCTTGAAAGTAATGAAGCCAGTGTGCTCCGCTGGATATGCAATGTCAGTGTGCATACATGACAAAGTGTAAGCACCCTGAGAGAAAGGCTGAACATAAGAAGCATCAGATGTGGTGTGCAAGAGAAACGACTGTGCTGGTTTGGTCATGGGTTCCATATGGATGAGAACAGCTGTAGATAACCTATGCAATGCATGCATTCGTCAACTCTGCCCAACCTTTCAGGAATAGCTTCCCCTTGGCTCACTTCCACATGAGAGTAGTCGCCCTTTTTGTTACCTTATGCTAGTTTTGGTCTATTTGGATGTCCAGTCCAAACAAGACTCTGAGCAATTTAACTAGTCCATCCAGCCAGTACTCAATGATGCAGCTGTACAGCATTAACGTGGTTCTTCAGGTGCCAAGTTGCAAGCCCACTGACTTGTTCTGGTTAATTTTTGTTCCCGATACTACCTCGTCTCGTAGTCCCTGAGAGTGGAGCCAGTTATCTCAATGTGTTTATTTTTTGTCACCACTACCTTGAGATTGTCAGTACGAGCTGACATGTATCTGCTACATCCTAGGTTAAGTGGGATGTCCCTCAACATCTCTAGCTCATGTAGAAGTGACTTGAGAGTCAGTATATAGAATGGGGAGGAGAAGGGCAACTTTGGTGGACCAAGAACATGATGTTGAATGTTTCTAAGAGGTAACCACTCACTCTGACTACTGAACATATATCACTGTGCATTGCAGTGATCCTTGAATACAGACCTGAAACCAGCTCCTATAGATTGTTCTAAACTGACCAGGACTTCACCTAGACTCTTTACCCACTTACTCTGTGATGTATCGCATAAAGTGGAGGTGTCATGGATGGATCATTCCAGGATGGCGCATGTCTACGCCTCCCCTACCAGATCACCAATGACAAGCACCAACCTCATAGCTAATATCTTTGCCACAATTTTGAACTCTGCATTCAGTAGAGTTATGGGCCCAAAGTTATCAATACAATCCCCCTTGGTCAGATTGCTGAACAAGTTGGCATGTAAGCATAAATCTCGTAGGGCAGACCATTCAAATGAGGCAATTTTACCTCTTGTGCAGCTAGCTATTGCTTCTTGAATTTCAAAAGCACTTATTGGCCTTTTGCAATGCTCTGCCTTTGTCGCTGAGAGCCACAGCAGTCCATTGAGATAGAAAGTGAAGTCCTTCCCATGACCCAGCTCACTGCTACTCCTGCACAATTAAGTAAAGCACACTTGAAAAGCCGTACACGTCTGTTTCAGATCAATTATCATTTGCCTATCATGGTCTGCTAAAGATCGGATTGTGGATTTATTACCATGCCATGCCTCTGCCACTCACGCCTAATGAATGGCTTTTGTCCCTCCATGTCCAAGATCATAGGCCTCAGCTCTGACAATGCAACAATTGTGTTTCGCATTGTAGAATTGGTTGAGCGCCACTCTCACTACAAGCACATCGGTCATAATGTTTTTTCTAAAAGCCTTGTCTAACTTTACTAGCTCTGCTTCTACTCATTTTCTTTCTACTGCTAATCCTTTGCTAAACGTTATCAATTCTACACTAACTGCCCTTTTCAGGGTGAACAACTATTTATTGCTGGCAATTGACCCTTGCAATACCCACTTAATTAATTCGCTAATCCGCACTCTGAAATCTCTGCACATCAGCAATGAAGTGTTCAGCTTCCAGTACCTGAGACCCTGTCTGTGAAGTCAACTGTACAGATCCCGAATTTGTGGTCTGTGTAGTCAACTACTTTAATATTGTCGATAACCTATACTATCCCTATCTCCTTCTCTACCCTATCTAGATACGATCTGGAAGACCCAATGCCATACTGGCACATCAGTGAAATTCACTTGATACCAGTCAGATATTTGAAATTATTTGAGCAGATTTGTGAGGCTGTTTCACCCTCCTATCTGCTAAACCCACACAGTCCCACTGTACATTTAAAATCCCATTCCAATCTCCCACTAACACTAAAGAGTGGGATGTTTCCAGGAAAGTTTCTAGATGCCTGAAGAAATCTGGTCATCCCACCCCTGTCGGGCAACAAGCCTGACAGTATGTCCTTCATTGCTGATCTTATCCAGCACCACTGACTTATCTTCCAGGTCCAGGAAAACGGTCCGTATCACAAGATCCAGATTTTTTCAAAGCAACACAGCCACTCCACTCCTTGCTTCCAGATGAATTGGAGATGCATACACCTCATAGTCATCGTGAATGAGTTGAAAGTCTTATGATTCAGATATTCTGGTTTCATTAATGGTCACCACATCAACATTCAGTGCCCTGAGGTTGTTGAGCAGGTGACCCTGCTTCCGTGGTGACCCCAAGTCACATGCACTCACAGTGACTATTCTGAACATGACAATATTCATCATCATTTAACGTCCGTTTTCCACGCTAGCACAGGTTGGACGGTTCGACCGGGGTCTGGGAAGCCAGTGGATGCACCAGGCTCCAGTCTGATCTGGCAGTGTTTCTACAGCTGAATGCCCTTCCTAATAATGCCAACCACTCCGCGAGTGTAGTGGGTGCTTTTTACGTGCCAGGGGAGTCTGGCATCGGCCACGATCGGTTGGTGTTTTTAATGTGCCACCGGCACGGGAGCCAGCCAAGGCAGCGCTGGCATCGGTCACGTTCGGACGGTGCTTTTTATGTGCCACTGGCACAGAAGCCAGTCGAGGCGGTGCTGGCATTGGCCACATTCGGATGGTGCTTTTTATGTGCCACCAGCACAGGTATCACAACTACTATTTCCATTGATATTTATTCGATGTTCATGTACTTGACTCAGTAGGTCTCCTCAAGCACAGCGGGATGTTCTGGAATCCAAGGTACTTTGAATGGGCAGGGGCTATGTAGAACTGGTGCAGGAATTGTTGGGAAAATATTGGAAATGAAAAAAAAAAACTTACTTGGTTTTGTTTGGAGGGGGGGGAGCAGGTGTATCCCCACCCCAACCTCAATGCATTTTTGAGTGAATTGCTTTCTACTTTGTAATGTTGCTGGATTTACTTTGTATTTGCTGCTGCTGCTGCAACTCCTGCTGTTGTTGTTGTGTGTGGTGTTGTTGGTTGAGGATGTCCTCTCAACTTGCTCCTAACCAATACAAGTTGTGATGCATGAGCCTGGTGTACCCTTATCAGATGGGTAGTCATGATGGGTATACTGGGCTTCATATATTCATACCCCAGTGTCACTTTGATGGCATGCACTGCTCTCTCACTCAACAACAACAACAATAATAATGATAATAATAATAATAATTTGATGAAGCCATTGCCCTTACTGTGAATGAATGCTCTCAACTTGCCCCTAACCAATATGAGTTGTGGTGACATGATGAGGTTACAAAAGTGCTGCATTGGAAACTGAGGAAAGTTTGGGTTAGAGAGAAGCAAAACATGGTACAAACAGAAACCACAGAGTATCACAGAGTCAGAGACCTGTAAAATCTTGTGGGATTTTTCAATGCAGAATGGGCCAAGCGCTTGAGTACAACAAGCCAGACCTGGTCGTTGTGGACAAGGTGAACCACATGTGCTCTATAACTGATGTTGCATATGCATTTGACCCACAATTAGTTAGATGAACAAGTAGACAATCCTCTTAAATGTGCTTGACAGTGAAAGATGGAGATAGTACTAATTATTATTGGGGCCCTGGGGACAGTATCAGAAGATATTAAGAGGAAATGAGGACAGAGCGCCGAGTAGAGCTGTTACCAAATGTCTGCCTCCTTGTCACAGCCATTATCATCAAGAAAATATTACATGGCTGAACAGAAGAGATAGCATGGTACCGTAGGCTGTGGATAGCAAGCCTCCAGGAGTTCCAACAAAACCTGAATTAAAACAATGCTAATAACTGACTCTGATAGGTAGACTAGACAAAGAGAGGAGAGAAAAATTACTTACCACACGCCTCTTTAAAACTTATAATATAAGTATCAGAGGTTTGTTGTAGAACTGAAGAAATATCTCCACCAGAACTTCTTTTACTGTTTCCAAAATATCTTCGAAGACTGTCAGAGCTGACATTTGAAGAAACGTTTTTCACTTGAACACTGTTTATTTCCTTAATTCTATCCACTTTCAGTTGATTTCCTTTTAAGGGGTTGTTTTGGCACATCCTCTGAACATCCTCAAAATCTGCAATAAATACAGTGAATGGAAATACATTTTGGTAAAAGAATCAAATTGAAGTCAATTTACTGATGTTTTAACACATTTTACTTTTAAATGATTTTGAGAATTCTTCAAATTTGGAGATTTTAGCATTAAAATGCAGTTCCAATTATTTAACAACTCCATATAGGCACAGGTGTGGCTGTGTGGTAAGATGGTTGCTTCCCAGCCATATGGTTCTGGGTTCAGTCCCACTGTATAGCACTTGGAA
This sequence comes from Octopus sinensis, assembly GCF_006345805.1. Taxonomy (NCBI): domain Eukaryota; kingdom Metazoa; phylum Mollusca; class Cephalopoda; order Octopoda; family Octopodidae; genus Octopus; species Octopus sinensis. The sequence goes on along the minus strand of NC_042997.1, from coordinate 205,935,904 downwards.
CAAATGTATTCTACTATAGCCTTGGGTTAACCAAAGCCTTATGAGTGGATTTGGTAGACGAAGACTGAAAGAAGCCATCTGTCTGTCTGTATGTTACTGTCTCCTTGCTTGTTGTAAACGAGTGTCCCTGTCATACAAGCAGTGTCCTTCATTTCCAATCTTCCTTAAAACATGTCTGGTCATGGGGAAACATTACCTTACTTGGAAATAGGTGAAGGTTGGCAACATGAAGGGCATCCAGCTGCAGAAAATCCAACTCATCATCAAATTTTGTCCAACCCATGCAAGCATGGAAAAGCAGACGTTAAAATTTTGTCCAACCCATGCAAGCATGGAAAAGCAGACGTTAAAACAGTGATGCTGATCATTATGATGGTGATGATGATGATGTGTCCTTTAGTAAATGTTTACTCATCCTTAAATGTAAAAGGTATTTCTATTTAGGGATAAATAAAGTGTAAAACATAAGAAACAAAATTTGATTGAGCAGATTTATGATGAAAGACAATCCAGCCATGACCATTCCAATATCTAGAACGGTAGCTTCTGTTTTGAAGAAGGCAGGGTGTAATGGGAGGGATACTTTCCTGCTATTTCTATCAGCCTGAGCAACTGTGTAAAGGTCTTCAGATCCTTAAAAGTGTGTATTTTAAGGTAGAGATGGGAATTTCAACATTTCTCGTCTGGGCTCATTCTTGTATTCTAGAATATTGTACTTTGGTTAAAGACATGACAATATCAGAGACAAGTTAGAGATGAAGTTATTTAGACAAAAAAAACAAAAAAAAAAAACTATTTCACTAAAAATACATATAACTACCCAACCATTTCTAAAGATATATCATCATTGGATATTTAAGTTCTGTTGTCCATGCTGGCATGGGTTGGACGGTTTGACTGGGCTGGCATGCTGGAAGGCTGCATCAGACTCACTCCAGTCTGATTTGGTATGGTTGTCTATGGCTGAATACCCTTCCTAACGCCAACCACTCCGAGAGTGTAATGGGTCCCTTAACATGCCTTTATGTATCTTCCCAAACATGACATAATACCAAAAGCCTTGGTCATTGCCTCTATGAGGCCTAACACTCGAAAACGACTCAGCCACTTTGCCTCCGTGAGGCCCAACATTCAAAGGATGCTCTTTAGGTGCCACCAGCTCAGGTGCACTTGGCTTGACGGATCCTCTCAAGCACAGCACATCCCTAAATGTCTCTTGATTTCAAATTGTGACACAAGGCCAGCAATTTGGAGGGAAGGGTTAGTTGATTGCATTGACCCCAGTATTCAACTGGTACTTATTTCTTGAACCATGAAAGGACGAAAGGCAAAGTTATTCTCAGCAGAATTTGAACACAGAGCATGAAGACAGATGAAATGCAGCTAAGCATTTTGTCCATCATGCTAACAATTCGACCATCTGGCCACTTTCTTCAATCCCGATATTTATTGAAAGTTATCAAAGCAAGAAGCAGTGTGTTAAATATACTTGCTGCTCTCGCTTTTTTTTTTCTATGAACTTATTGATAATATAAAGAATCCAGAAAATATTAAGAAATGTTTAATCCTTGAACATTTAAGCAAACCATATCTGGCCTCTCACACCAACCCTACAACATCATTCTGAAAATTAACATTTAGCTCATCAAAATCTCAAAGCTATGAGATAATACATTATTAATTCAAAACAATCTGAATAAATGTTGTAAACCAATGTTAGACTGTTATAACATCCACTCCGGTACAGTTGTATAGTTAGTTGGACAAGTAAAGACAGGCCTATCTATGACTGACTATTCCAACTGCTTGATGTCACAGTATTTGTAATGATTAGCACATACCACTCATCACGTGGGAAGGGTGTTCCATTATTGCCATTGTCCTCATAACATCTCCCCTTTTAAGTTTTCTTTTTCTTTCTTAGGGAATGTAATTTTATTTCTTTTTATTAACAATCATTTTTACATCACTCTACCTACCTTTTTTGAGTTTTTTTCATACAGTTACATATTTATAATTCTTTTGCATTTGGCATTCACTTTCAGGAACTCCCTATATTTTCTTTTCCTTATACTTGTGCATCTTGGTTCAATTGTTTGTAGTGGCATTGGTACTTGAAAAGTATCATAGAACCATTCTATTGGTTCTTCCATTCTCTTGGGTTCATTCTCAACGAATCTTTTTTTTTAGTTGATTCACATGTCTCTTGTATACCATTTTCCTTCCTTTTAGAGCAAGTATAGCATTGTTCCAATGCGTTTGGTAATCAAGCCATCTTCCCAACTTTGTTTTCTGATCTTATATGCCCTAACAAATACATCTTCACCAATTTTGTTAAATGTTTTGCTGTATTTTCCATTGCAATTTTCCATTTCTTGCCAGATAGTAATTTGTCAAAGACTGATTTGATTTTCCTCACAAACATCAGCTCCACTGCTGACATACCTGCTGGTGTGTTTGGATCTGATGTCACATGGTATACTCTTAAGAATTGTTGTAAAACTATCTCATCCTTGACTTCCTTATTCAACTTCCTTAGGCCTCTTTTGAATGTATCAAATTCTGCTTATCTATTAAATCTGGGATGGTATGGCACAGTAGTTACATGTTCTACGGGGAACATTTTACAAAACTTTTAAATTCAAGACATGAATTGCATTCCATTGTCAGACACTGTTGTGTCTGGAATGCCAAATCTCGCAAACAGCTCATGTAGAAAGTTTGTTGTAGTTGAGGAGGTTGGGTTTTTACACTTACAAATTTCGGACCATTTACAGAAACTATTTACTACCACTAAGTAGTGTGAACCGTTTCAGGGACCAACGAAATCAATGTGTAATCTTGACCAGGGGACATCTACTTTTGGCCAAGGTTCACTTTTTATTGTCGGTAATTTTGCTGCTAGGGCACATCCTCTGCAACCTTACACTAAATTTTCAATTTCTCTATTTTGTAGCATGGTTTCTGTACATGACACCTTGGTGTCATGCACTGATAACAGTGTGATACACGTAGTGCAGTTGACATCAACTGTCTCCACATGATGTATTCCCAAATACTCTGCCAACAACTGTAACCAATCCAAAACAACTCTCAACGAACTATAACAACTTCTCAACAATTTCCTGCAACTCCATGAACTCACGAACGACACCTTTCAACTTCCTGCAATTTCTCATCTCTTGCTCTCAGTCAAACACGCTGCTACTTATATGAGTTTGACCAGTCCATTCTCACAGGGGGTGTCATGATTCTCGCCATAACACTCTATCCATTTTTGGCCAGTACACGTAGCTATACATTAAAGTTTTCATCCTTGAAATACCAGGATGTCCAACATGGAATTCCCTCAACATTTTCTTTTGCAATGCTTCCCGTATTACTACTCTCTGGGCATACAATTTATACACCATCACAAATTGAGTATAGGTTTACATCTTGCTTTTGTTTCACACCAATCTTGTTCCTATTTACTCTCCTGTCTACAGTATTATTTTCATTTCTGTTATGAATTTCCACATTTCATTTTATGTCTTCTAGTGTCACCAGTAATTCACTTAACAATCCCACAATACATTTTTTATTTCTTCTTCTGCTGTTAAATGGCTCACAGTGTTTCAGTGTCCTTCTAGACAAACCATCCACATTCCCTAGTTTTTTCATGGTAAATATTCCATTTTGTAGTCATACTTCAATTATGAAATGCCCCACTGCTGTTATCTATTCACTGAGTGTGTTGATATTCCTTTTTTAGAACCATATATTGAGAGTAGTGGGCGATGATCCATTTGTAGAGCGAAACTACTTTCATGAATAAAAGAAAAAATTACATCAACCGAATATATAATCCTGTGTGGAAAGTCCTTTGTAGAATTTTATTGATTTGAAAATTTTAGTTTGATGTGTTCAATATTATGAGAGTATCATTACTCAACATATTCGTTTTATATTGAAACTATAATTAAAAGTAAAAGACAGGCAGACCTGTGCATGTGTTTATCATTGGCACAATGACCCTCCCAAGACACACAACATAGATTTTGTTTTAGAATTGAACTATATATTTGTTTTATTATTCTGTAATATGCATTTACATGGTAAAGACTCAGTTTTCTTTTCGTTTTAGATAGAAATTACATTTGTAACAAGTTCCCTCTATCAATCAAACAAAGATGGTAAAATATTCCATTTACTTTCCCTCTTTCCAATGTTTAGAAACTGAAGGAATGGTCAAATACTGGAATCAGTTTCACTGATAAAACATCATCTCTAATATTTCTGATTTCCTGCCTGATAACCATCATTCCTGACAAATTTCTTCCTTTCCTGATAAATGTGAGAAACCAAAAGGCAAAATCTGGGAAGAAATAAAAGATATAAACAGGTGCAGACAAGGCTGTGTGCTAACAAGTTTGCTTCCCAACCACAGGATTCTGGGTTCAGTCCCACTGTGTGGCACCTTGGGTGAGAATCTTCTACTGTAGCCTCAGTTCGGCCGAGGCGTTGTGAGTGAATTTGGTAGATGGAAACTGAAAGAAGCCCAGTATGTGTGTGTGTGTGACTGTTTGTTATCCGCCACTATTTGATGACTGGTCTCAGTATGTTTATGTTCCTGTAACTTAGCAGATCAGCAAAATGGGGTGATTAAATGTTACCACGCTTACAAAAGTGAGAAGCACTGGGGTCGATTCTTTTGACGCAAAAAGATCTTCAAGGTGGTGCCCCAGCATGGCCTGAGTCATTAGACTAAAACGTTTAAAACACAAAAGATATACCAATCCTATTAACAAAACAAAATTCAAGAAATCTTTTTCAGAACAAATCAAACTTGAAGAAACTTACCAATTTCATTTTCGCAATACACAAGAAAAGTTCCAGGTTTTCTTCCAGGGAAGACATGTAGAATTTCTAATTTCCCGTTCTCTTCCAAAAAAGCAATTAACATTTCTTCAGACATGTCTTTGGGGCCATTTGACACAATCATTGCATCTTCTTGCCAGACTAGATTTTCTGCATCTGAAAATCAAAATAGCAGAAGAAATTTCAAAATATAATTGAGAATATAAAGTAATTATTTAAGAGTGGAAGGCATGGTTGTATTGGCGTTGAAGTGTCTAACCAGGTCAGAGACATTCCGACCATAAATACCCCCAAGTGTCCTTCCTTCTTTAAGATGTTAGGTGGTACATGAAGAAGATTTAACTGCCTTTTCTAGCAGATCAAGTCATCACTTAGAGGCCCCTTTCTTTGCTTGATAGCCGAGAGGATTATGAGGTTCCCTGTACAATTAATTGGTTTTAGTTCAATCCCACTGTCCAACAGCACCTTGAGCAAGTATCTTCTACCACAGCCTGAAGATGACCAGAGCCTTGTGACTGATATTTAGAAGACAGAAACTGTGGACATCATAGGATTTGTGTGTGTGTGTGTGTGTGTGTGTGTGTGTGTGTGAGTTATCACCAAAAGGCATTACTTGGAGGAGGCAGTACTCAATGAAAAGCTTTATAACTAGTAGACCATTATGTAGATAGAGAAAGATTCTTCGGATTTGAGGTGACCTGTTGCCATCAAACATCAAGGCAAAATCCCTGCTGATTAATATAGAATGCAATAATTATGATGATGATGATGATTTCTTTTATTTGCCACAGGGGCGTCAGTGAGGGGCATTACTCAGACATTTTGCAATCTGTGGGGGGGGGTCATATAACGGATGAAGGGAAAGAAAGCACCAGTCAATGAACCCCACAGATCCAGGATCACCCTGACCATGAAGGGCACGAGTCCTCACCCCACTGCTGCCCTCCACTCACCAGGTGCATGCCTAAAGGAGCTTCATTCACCCTAATCATTCTTACCAGTCAGCCACCTTCCCTCTCCACCCTCAATTTCTTTTCCAAATGGAACTTTAAAAAAAAAAGGGATCTGGGTTTAACTTAAGTGGAAGGTGTCTTTCCTTAATTTTTTTCGGCCTCGTCCACCACACAAGCCCTTTCTCTCGGGAGAGAAACATCATCTGACCTGCTTTCTTAAAGGTCAGTGATGGGGTAATCCTCAAAACAGACTCAACTCATAGCCAGATCCTTCCTACATGTGCCAACAGCTGTTCAACATGACTCTGCAGATCAGAAATGCTTGGACACTGTACGAGGGCATCTCAGCCAGTCCCATCCATAGAGTTTATGCCAGCGCTGCTCCTCGATAGCCAGACCAAGAATTTCTGGAAACTACCTGTGCTAATTCCTGGCCTGAATGTCCTCCAAAGCAGACCAGATGCTTCATACTGGTCAACGCCTAATGTTTTCCTGAGAATGTCATTGCTCTTTCCTGCCAATAGATTTCTATATATTGCTAACATAGAACTTCCATGACCACAATACTTGATTGCCAGTGAATGCCAGATGACATTCCAGATGCCATGACTCTAATCTTGGTCTTTTTTTTTCTTGATCCCAGACTGCAGCTTCCATCCATCCCCCCACTTTTTCATGTTAGCATAAGTTAGACGGAGACTTTAATTTACAAAGGATTTCACAGAACAATATTCAGAGAGAGGGAACATATGTTTCTCTATCCATATTTCATGCCTCCATATCCTGTATCCTAGTTTGGTAGACTCACTTCTGCCATAACATTCCATTATGGCCCTTTTGTCATTCTGAGATCATCTTCTTCTCTACTTTGCAGAAGTATTCGAATAAACGACCAAGCCCACCTGGATGTACAGCAGGTCGCAAAAGGCTTTTCCTTGGGGATTCAGTGTTGTGATGATAATTTTTATTTGGCATTTCACTCATAAAGAGGACTGTGGTGTTTCAACCAAAAGCAACCATCTCTAAGGCAAAAGAGACCTACTTCCCGTTGTCGTAGACCTAACCCAATAAAGGGGACCTCTCTATCTTCTCTGGTCTCGGCAGGTACACATTATCATTACGGCTACTATCATGGACCAGTAGCACAGTGTACAACGATATGACAATAACAAGGCTGTCTTCAGCAGCAATAATAATAATAATAATAATAATAATAATAATAATAATAATAATAATGAAATACTGTCTGGATGGTCATTGATTCAAACTGAAACCCTCCACCTTTTGCCCGGTTTTTGTCCTGTAGGGTGATCAAATACAAAGAAAAACATTCATCTCGCAAAGTATCCACTGTGAGGTTGCTGGGTTTGACCCTGATGGCCTGTCCTTCATGGATATTGACCAATTTCTGGCCTACTACCATGGCTGCACTTTGATTCCTATTTCACTTCTGTGGACCCACCACCACCACCACCATACCCATTTGATGTTTAAAAACTCCTATTGTATTTTTATGATTAAATATTAGCAGAAAGACCACCCTCCGCGTGGTTTTCTGCTCGCCCCTTGATAATATGTTCACATTTGATTCCCAATTCTGATAATTATCTGAACGTGGCCGTAGCCAGCACCGCATCGACTGGCCTATGTGCTGGTGGCACGTAACAAACACCATCCGATCATGGCCATGCCAGCCTCGCCTGGCCTCCGTGTCGGTGGCACGTAAAAAGCACCATCCGAGTGTGGCTATTCGCCAGCCTTGTCTGGCACCTGTGTCGGTGGCACATAAAAAGCACCCACTACACTCACGGAGTGGTTGGTGTTAGGAAGGGCATCCAGCTGTAGAAACACTGCCAGATCTGACTGGCCTGGTGTAGCCTTCGGGCTTCCCAGACCCCAGTTGAACCGTCCAACCCATGCTAGCATGGAAAGCGGATGTTAAACGATGATGATGATGATGGTGATTATATTTTACGTCTAATTATTTCTTTGTATAATAGTGCTCACTTGCTTAGCACATATTGCTTTCATTATTTTATCACAGTCATAATCTCTCCTTTTTAAACAAACATCACAGTAGTCCAACAACAGAAGGAGAAGCAGTTTATCAAGTTTTACCTTCCCTTCCCCTCAAAGCAACATAGAGATTTCAATTCAGCAGCCCTTCTGTAAGCCTTGCAGTGTGTGTGTCAGAGAGAATGAGAGAGAAAACATTGCAAACAATGAATGAAATGAATATGAAATGAAAAAATTGAATAAATATAAAAAAGCATTATTACAGATGTATATGCCCCCAACTTTGTTGCCTCATGACATTCAGAAAAATGGATACGTTTTAACAAAATTTTCTACAAATACCGCTTAGATGTTGTGGCTTCAGGGATTTATGGGAAACAATTTTTCCGAGGGGGTGGAAAGAGGAGTTTCAGAAAATTCATACAATCTGACTTTTTTCCCTCATAATGTTCACAGAGATATGTATCTTTTAATGAAAATTCATACAAATCCCTTTCGAACGGCATAGATTATGATTATAAAGAAATTTGTGGGGGAAATTTTTTCAGGGATTTTCCCCATTTTTTTAAGCCACAGCCTTCGAAATGATGGGGTTGGGGGAGGGGTATCTTTGTATGAAAATGTTTTGGAAATTCTTTTTTTTTTACACCCCCTCCCTCATCATCCCACACCAGACTGTTTTGGCCAATGTTTTTTTGCCACTTCAAAACCATTGGAAGAGTATTTTCAGTAACAAAATAAAGGAAAAAAAGGGAAAAGTCAGTGATTTAAGGGCAATTTGGCTGTTGTTTCTAGCACATCCAAAGACAACCCTCCTCGTTTCTTTATCCCTCTCATGTGTATTGATGCTTTTCGATATTTTTCCCCCATAAATACATTTATATGCCATAAAAGAGAAAATCTGAGAAATTATGAATTTTTGGCAACCCCACTCCCTGCCCCTGATTGTTTCTGTTTAGAATTTAAAATATTGGAGAGCCTGAGAAGGTCATTGCTGGCATTTATCCATAGTAATTTTAAAAAATTATGGAGATTTGCTTGCACAGCAAATGACTTGACCTGAGATCATTTGCTGAAACACAAACAATTGCAGTGTAGAAGATGTTGTAAGCTATTCAAGAGCACACAAAAACTGTTAGTTTCAGAGCACTACTTAAATCCTGAAGTCCCACTTAAATACAGAGGTCCCAATGCATCTATGTAATGATATGAAGGGGAGGGTTAGTTTTTAGGGTTAGGGTTAGGGCTACGGTGTCATTACATGTCCACACAGCATACATGTTTTGTAAGTAACACCTGTATTTAAAGAGTAACATTAAGGGACCTCTGTATTTAAGAACTACCAGTTTTTCTTCAACATTAAAATTTCATTTGTGTCTTTTAGTACTTTTAGTAATTATTACATACCTAATTAATAAGCAGCTTTCTCAATTATAGCATAGATTATTAGGAATTATATAAAAATTGTTAAGATATTTTGTGTACTGTATATAACCAATTTCTTAACAACTAAATTCTATTCAAAATGAATGATCACAAGTAAAATTAGTCATAAATATACAAGTATATCATCATCATCATTTAATGTCCGCTTTCCATGCTGTCATGGGTTGGACGGTTTGACTGAGGACTGGCGAGCCAGATGACTGCACCAGGCTCCAATCTTGCCAGGCAGAGTTTCTCCAGCTGGATGCCCTTCCTGATGCCAACCACTCTGAGAGTGCAGTGGGTGCTTTTTACAGGCCACAAGCATGGGGGCTGGACAAGCAGCACTGGCATCGACCATGCTCGAATGCTGCTTTTTAATATAAGGTAGTACTTTAGTGTTAATTTCTTTAATGCAAGTCTGGTGGTTGGTGCTGCTTTGCTAGTTTTAAATTGTTCTGCTCTTGTGTTGTCAATGATAATTGAAGATCACCTTTTTCTACAATGTCGATTCAATTATGAGCTGTTCACAGTAAATTAGCGACATGGCTGAAACCAGATTCAACAAGGTAAGATAAAGGAAAAGCAGTAAAGTACAACTGCACTCCCCCACCAGAATAATGGATACTTTGTAGCAGTGTCATTTTTTTTACCATACATTACGTTCTCCATCTTTAAATCTTGCTTGAAATATTTCATCGTTCTGCAATTCAATGAGATTCTCCTGCAAACAGATATCTACACCAGCAACATGAAATGTCACCCAACGTGGTATATTTAACTGCAGCAGGTCATTAAACTGACCTTGATATCATTATGCAAGCTTTTCAAATGTTCAGTAAACAAGGTCATCATCGTGCAGATTACTGTTAATTGATTCCAAACAGGGAAATTCTAATAATACACAGCATACAATATTTATTTCCTAGAGCTGTACTTTCCTCAGAAAAGCAGCAATTGCTCCTTTGGAGGATTGGAGATCAAAGTTTTCTCCTTGAAGCTGTTTGTCAGATATATATCTTATCAGATTATCTCAGCTTATGCCCCTCAGCCAGGGCTACCTGATGAACAGAATGACCGATTTCATGACACCCTCTTGCAGACTATCTCGTTGATGAATGAAAGGGACCTTCTCTTTGTGGCTGGCAACTTCAATGGGCATGTTGGACAACGTGCAAGGGCTTCCATGGTGTACATGGATTTGGTTCCTGCAATGAGGAGGGAACAAGGATACTGGAGTTCTGTGATGCAAATGATCTTATGGTCTGTAATACTAATTTCAGAAAACCTGCCAGTCACAAATTCACCCACTGGTTTGGTGGACGCACTAATCAGATTGACTACATCCTTGCCAAGAAACAGGAAAGATGGCAACTTATAAATGCCAAAACCATCCTAGGTGAAGAATACACCAGCACAACATAGGTTAGTAGTTATTGACTTTAGGATCAGGGTTAAATGGATGCCCAGAAGATGACCAGTATAGAAAAGCAGGGTCTGGAAGCTTAATGATCCTGCAAATGGACAGAGATTTAGAGACATATTACTTGAAACTTTTGACAAAATAGGGGAGCATATAGCATCGCATGATGTGGAAGACAACTGCAAGTTTCTATGGGACAACCTGCTGAGGGCTACTGACCAGATCTGTGGATGGTGCAAAGTCCCCTCTCAACCCAAGGTAACATGGTGTTGGAACAATGTAGTTGACAGGGCCATTAATGAAAAGAAACAGGCATAGGAGGACTGGAAGAACAGTGGCAGCAGGGAATTCTATCAGATTGCCAGAAGGGAAGCCAGGAGACAGGTTTATTTAGCCAGAGGAGAAGCTGATAAGAAGAAATTTGCCAATGTCCTGTGTCATGAAGACCAAAGACTTGAAGTATTTCGTGTTGCAAGACAGTGTGTGAGAGAGAATCATGATGTCACAGGAGAGAAATGTGTCTGCATCGATGATGGCTCATTTGCATTTAATGAGGTTGCAAGGAAGGAGACTTGGAGACACCACTCTGTAAGGTTGCTAAATGAAGAGAATGAATGGGAGAAAGAGAGTCTGCCAAATGTCGACCCAACAGAGGGATTAGCTATCTGAATTAAAAAAAAACCTTGGTAGATAAAGCAATTAAGGGTATGAAGGCTGGGAAAGCCCCTGGCCCATCAGGAATCACTGCAGAGATGCTTAAAATACTTGGCAGTGTAGTCTAGTCTTCCATATAGTCAATTAGGTGATACATTAAGGAGTCATACCTATGACAACATATTTTTTCAGAGGCATACGACTGGTTTCAATTGTCTTAGCAGCTGCATAAATCATTTCATTTAATTCAGTGAGATCTGGTTTTAGTTCTTGTATAATTTCCTTTGTTACATAGTTTCCAATTTTAATTTGTTTTCTATTTTGGATTACATTTGAGAATTTATGAAGGGGTTCTCTATCATGCATATTGTTGTGCCTTGCAACTGCAAGGTTATTCAAGATTTTCTGCTTCAGTTCTATCATAGACTCTCTATGTTCTTCAGTAAAGGTGCAGTCTTCAAACACTGTTTCTTTACCACTTACCTTGTTATCTTTCTCAGGTTCATTACAATTTATTTCTCCAGACGTTTGCGTATTCTGGTCAGATGGCAGTCTTCTAATGGAGACTCGTGTAGAGTTGCTCTCTTCGTCTGGTTCTTCATTTCCTTGTTGTCTTATATTTAAGTCTTTTTTCTGCTGCTCACTTGATTGTGGTTATTTCACTATCTGTGAGTCTTTTATTTCTGAAGATATCCCTCCTAACATTTGCTAACTTGTTTTCCTCCAAATATAGTCTGTTGTCTTGATTTCGTGTTCTCCATATTTGATAAGAGCATGTGGTGTGTTTCATTTCAGATGATCAGCCTAATGCATAATACGAGGCATACATTACTTCTGTATACTCTTCTTGGGTCCATTCTGTCTGTGGTGGTGGACTTGGAGGGCTTGAGTTGGGGCAGTTCCCATTCAAGTGACCATCCAGGTTTATATTCAGAGAAGAGTTTGTGCCAGTGGATGACTTTTCGACCCCAGGCTGGCTCTCTCCTGGGGGGAAGTGCTTCTAGATTGACCATAGGACAAGCGATTTGGTGTATTGTTTTAGTTTTCCTTTGTGTTTTGTGAGACATATCAGTGCTACACTAAAATTATTAGTATTGAGTGCTGTATTGTGGCAGATGTAGAGCCGGTTGTTGTCTCTGCCACTAATGTCATTAATGCCATTAGTTACTTTAACCTTGCTTTTACAGCTTTGCTCATCGTTAGTTACCACCAATACTGCCTTGATCTGTATGGTTGTGGTTAACCTTTGTAGCCATGGTGACAGTATAACTGTTATTTATTTAAAACTACCATCTTTGCTCCTACTACAGTGTGGTATTATTAAATGTTGTTTGGTTTCGACTTTTGTCTTGTACTTGAGATAATCATAAATATGTAAAGGTTGAGGAAGACAGACCAAATTCTACAGATCTGTAAATAGGATCAGCAGATGGTAAGACGGTCAACAATGGGCTTTCACATTCCTGTATGATCAGGAGACAAAAGAAGCTTCACACCCTTGGGGTCAGTAGAGGTCAAATGTGTTTACTACTACTTGCAATGGAGAGTGCTGACCTTGAACTTGAAAGGAATCAGTTCACCTTGTTATTATTTTAATTACTGATAGGGAAAAAATTATATATATACTAGCAGTATCGCCCGACGTTGCTCGGGTTTGTTTCAACCCTTTAGAATTGGAATTTTTGAAAATTAAAATTTTGCATTATGTAGCTTGTTATTCTCTTTAAGTGAACATTTTTCTGGTTGAAATACACTGAAAAATGGCGACACAGCAGTCAAAAAATCGTATAAAATAGGGATTTTCATAGAAAAAAAGCACCTTTTTTATGTAAATAATTTTTGGTGTTAACATGGTCCGATTTGAATTTTTTTCTTCTACTGAAGGAAGAGCAAGCCTTCTTCTACCATACTCTCAATTTTGGTCAACTTGTGCTGCAGGGTCTCGGAGGAGATAGTGTTAGTTGAAGGCTACCAAACCTGCCACACACAGACAACTTCAGCTTCATATATATAGAGAGATATACCGACGTTCACATCATTGAATATTTGAATTTCTGAACTTTTTTGTTAATTCAAAAAAATTTTTCTTCTCTTTTTGATTTGCAGTTTTCACAATTGTGTCGTTTGTATATATTGGCAGGTGCTTCCTCCATAATTTTTATCGTGCATTTCTATTGTTGCAATAAAAAGTATGTTTACAGATTCAAGCAGTGAGGAAAAGAGAGGTAAAATTCTCACAGAAAATTGTAGATATTAAAGTTATGAATTTTCTAAAGATGATTGTTTATACATCTAACCATAGAAAGCTATAGAGTATGTTTACATTTTTGAATACTCAGGGAGAAAAGAAAGGAAAGAAAAGGAGGGTAAAATTTTCAAAGAAAATTGTAGGTTTTAAAATTTACTAGAGACGATTGTTTGTATGTCTGAACAGAGAAAACTGTAGTGTTCTTAGAATAAAGAGGATGTTTACATTTTCGAATACTCAGGGAGAAAGGAAAGGATGGGTATTCACAGAAGTTGTAGATGTTAAAGTTTTTAAAGCTGATCGTTTGTGTGTTCGAAAACTGTAGGTATGTAAGCTTCTTATTTTGAGAGAAATTTAAAATACTTGCAGGAAATTGTAGATATTCCAGTCTTTGAGAGTTATTTTTTCAGTTGTCCTGCTGGGTTGTTTCTGTGTCTTCAGCTGCTGAATGGTCAGAGCAGGGAAGAACACATCCAGGTGCTGTCAATAGCTGACACTCTTCCATTATTGTTATTATTATTATTATTATTATTATTATTATTATTATTATTATTCTATGTTTGACTTTTGCTTTGTATTTGTACAAGTTGGCTCCAAGTCTCACACAGAGACCTCAAGAGACAACAAGTTAGAAGTTCATGTTGGTGTTATACCTAGGGTATCATATATTTGGTTTTGCACATAGTATTGTTCTAGAGAATGTTTAAGAAAACATAAGAAAATTATGAATTTGTTTTAAAATTTGAGATTACTTAGACAGTATTTTATGTAGGGTATGGGCAGTTCCCATGAGCACTATCTTTTGAATTTCTACCATTTTGGTGTTTCCTGGTATCTGAGCTAGGGAGCAATCAGCCCCTTTTTCAGGGTTATTTTTCAGTTGTCTTGCTGCTTTGTATTAGTGTTTCTGTGCCTCTGGCTGCTGACTGGTCAGAGCAGTGAAGAACATGTCCAACTGCTGTCAATAGCTGGTCGTTGTAGTCATCTTCTTCTTCTTTGTATTATTATTATTATTATTATTATTATTATTATTATTATTATTTATAGTTTCTTTTCATGAATACTTTATTTCAGCTGCCTTGGTACCGGGCATCCTCCAGAGACCAAGAGTAGCAAGGGCAATTTTGTTTTGCTGTGCATTTTAGATGGAGAGTGCTTTCTGTAGTGTATGGGCTGTACCCATGAAAGTAATCTTTTATAGTTCACAGAGATTGGAGTTACAAAGGAGTTACTTTATATAATTCTCAGCTCCCTTCTTTATCATTCCCAAGGCACCAAATACTACTGGTATTATCGTAGAGCTAAGCTTCCACATTTTTGTGATTTCAATTTGCAGATCTTTACAGTGAGAAAGCTTTTCGCATTCCTTTCTTGAGACATTTTGATCTTGTGGGACAGACATATCTATTAAGACAGACAAGTTCCTCTGTTGTTGTCCTTGATCACAGTGTCTGGTTGATTGGAGTCAATTTTTCTGTCTGTTTGTATTGGGAAGTTCCAGAGAATGGTGATGCCTTTGCCATTTACTACATCCTCTGGATGGTGCTTGTACAACTTATCATGGGATTTAATTTTGTAGGTATTTTAGAAGCAATCCGGTGCATGTACTGACCTAGTTTGTCATGTTTTATTGGGTTCTCCTTTTCACCGAGGACTGAGCAGCCAGAAACAGCATGATCAATTGTCTCTGTGAATTTCCTCCAAATCCATCTTTAAGGACATTTGCTTGGTAGATAAGCTCTGATCTTGCTCTGCAATAGCAAAACCTTCTGTTTCCCCCTTTCAGACCTGTCCCTTGCAGCCATTGGCGTGTTAGATTTTGATCAATATCTGGCTTGGACAGGCGGTGAGGGTATTTTCCAGGCAGGAGTTTACCCTTCCAGTTGTCTTCCATGTTATTCATGCAAGCCTTCTTTGCTTTTTGTTTGATGTCTTTTGCATCAGTGATAGGTTTGTCACCATTTGGATCTCTTTGCTCTTTCTGATTGTTAATTTCTAAATCAGGAGAAGCAATGGTAGGTCTGTCAGTAGTTGGGTGTCTTTGGTCATTCTTATTGTTAGCTTGTAGGTCAAGAGACTTTTTTTTTATTCTTGACTAAGATTCATGACCGAAGCTTGCTTGGAATCTTCATGCTTCAGTGAAGTTCATGAGAGCACATCACTTGTTGTATTAAGGTTCATTTCAAGGCCTATTATTGCTGATTTGAAGGATAGCTCAAGCTGTATCAGGCCTCTTCTGCCTATTTTTCTTGGGAGATAAATCCTGTCTACATCTGATTTTGGATGGTGCATTCGGTACCTTGTAATGATTTTACTGGTCTTTCCATCCATATTCTGTATGTCAGTGAGATTCCACTTAATGATATCAAAGCTATATGTGGTTACTGGTAGGGCCAAAGAATTGATTGCATTAATTCCTTTAGCAGCATTTAATTCTGAGTTTAGGACCATTCTTACCCTTTGGTAGTATTCCTTGCAGATTTTCTCTTTTATTTTAGAGTGCTGGATACCATCACCTTCATTGGTTCCCAGATATTTGTATACTTCAGTTTGGTCTAGGTTTCAAATAGCACTGGTAATATCAAGTTCTATGTTTTCTGCCCTTATGAACTTCCCTGCCTTGAAAGTAGCCTTGGCACATTTATCAAGTCCGAATTCCATGCCTATATCAGAGCTGAATTCCTTGACAATATTCAGGAGCTCTTCTAATTCTTTGTTGTTTTTGGCAGTTTTAGATCATCCATATAGAGCTGCTGATTAATTTTCTGGTCAAACATCTTACATCCTCTCTTAGCATTATTCACTTGTGTGGATAAAGGGAACAGAGCGAGGCAGAAGAGTAATGGTGAAAGATACCACAGGTGATATTGATGTCTGGTGAGGTGGTATATCCTTGTATTTGGTTTAAAATGAAGCTGGTTCTCCACAAATTCATGATTATTTTAAAAAGTTCACAATTGTTGGAGCTGTCTTGTAAACTTCCAGGGCCTTGATGATTCATGCATGGGGGACACTGTCACAAGCCTTCTTGCAATCTATCCAAGTGGTGCTAAGGTTTCTGCATTTGGATTTGCAATTTTCAATGACCATTTTATCAATCATTAATTGGTCCTTACATCCATATGAACTCCTTTTACATCCCTTTTGTTGTGCCACTGGGAGTAACTTCCAAGAATTCATATACTCTATTCACTATCATAGATGTTAACAGTTTATATATGGTGGTGAGGCATGGTATGGGTTGGTATTTTGCGGGGTTAGTAGTTTCTTTTGTTTTTGGTGCAGCAAGTCTTAATAAACCTTTATCAGTGGTGATATGACGTCATGATCATGTTGACTAAATAGCTATAATTATTAGTTTCCCATTGGTTAAAATTACTACCCATATTTGAATTCTAACTTTTGCCAAAGAGAAATCTTTCATGAAATACAATTCTTAGAATTCAGATATTAGCAGTTATAAAAACCTTGATTTTGGGGAAATATATCAGTATTTATTGGTCTTCTACTTGATTCCATGACACTTTCTTGAGATATTGGTCATTGTCATGCCAAGTCTTGTCTAATTCAACTATTTTGAATTGTTGTTTAAAAGTCTTTCTAGTTTAGTAATGAAAGAATTAGATAATTCAATCTTCATGTCATAAACTCTCTACAACAGTTTTCTTTTGACTTCTCTTATAAAAATATATTGTAAATATTAAATGTATGTAAATTAATTGATTTAGTAAATAATTTCTTTTTCTTCATTTTCTTCAACCTGTTGATGAAATTTATTTCTGCAACTATTGAAACTGTTATTATAGCGGTGAAAAAGAGTGAGCTTTCTTATATTCAACATGTACATTCAGCGACCTGGTGTGTATAACTCACCACAGTGTTTAGATAGTCTAAGCTAGAATTTATGTATGGTGATAAAATACTTATAATTAAGTTATAAGTGACAGATTTATCACCACAGATTCCTGCTAAATAAATATTTATATTTATTATATTTTGAAGTCGAACATATTATAAACAGATTAAATTATCTAACGGTTATAGGTTATTTCCCACTGTTATAAATTGCCACTCATCATTTTTCTCAATACCCATGCTGTTATAAATTGGTGACCAACTGACATGGATTCCAAATTCTACCCTGGAGAATAATCACCATTATAAATTGAGGAACATTCAAGGCATGAGATGCGGGAATGCGACAATTAGTCTGTTATATTTTATGGCATACTCCAAAAATCATTATTACAGGATTTTGAAGAATTACCCTGAATTTACAAAACCATTAGCTCTAAACACCAAATGTGTTCATTCAGTCAGTCATCACATTGTGACCCATGGACCACCAAGTTTTTCCAAACCTTGTAGACTATATCAAGAGAAATTAAAGATTGCTAAGGCCACATTTTGTCACATGTTAGACCTCAGAATAATTCAGCCTTCTAGCAGTACTTGGTCTACACTTTTAGTTTTGGTAAAAAAAAATCTCACAGACTGGCATCCATGCAGAGATTTTAGACAGCTTAATGCAAAAACACTACAAGATAACTATTCTATTCCACATATCCATGATTTTGCAGCTTCATTGAGTGGTTGTAATAACATTTTGAAAATAGATTTAGTTAGAGCATACAATCAAATTCTTGTTGAAGAGAATGATATACCAAAAACTACAATTACAACTCCGTTTCACTTGTATGAATTATTTTGTATGCCTTTTGGATTGAGGATTCAGAGATTCATTGACAAAGTAACAAAAGATTTACCTTTTGTATTTGCTAATATAGACGATATTCTCATTGCTAGTCCGCCAGAAGAAGTTCATGAAAATCACTTAAAACATATTTTTGAAAGACTGACTAAATATGGTATAGTGATAAATCCATCAAAGTGTGTTTTCAGTGAACGCACTGTATCTTTTTTAGGTCATCTCATTGATAAAGCTGGAATTCACCCACTGCCAGACGAAGTTGAAGCTAATAACAAATTTCCAATACCAAATTCTTTACAAAAAGCATTGAGAATTTTTAGGACTCATTAATTTTTAGAGACGTTTCATTCCACAATTGCACAGAAATTCTATTTCCTCTAACTGAATTATTAAAGAATAGGAAAAAGAAAAATGAAGCTATAGCTTTAAAAGGTGAAGAATTACAGGCCTTTCATTGCATAAAAGGAAAACTTTGTGAAGAAACACTTTTGAGTCATCCGGTTCCTGAAGCAAAATTATCATTAGTAGTTGATGTTGGAATCGGTGGAGTTTTACAACAGTTTCATTGTGGTTCTTGGCCACCATTATCATTCTTTTCAAAGAAATTCAAGGCACCAGAAACGAAACACAGTGTTTTCGGCTGAGAATTATTGGCAGCTTACTTGTTAACTAAATACTTCAGACATCTTCTTGAAGGTAGGTCATTTACATTATTTACTGACCATAAACCATTGACACATGCACTAAAAAATTCTTCTGAAAAATATTCTCCCAAATAAATTAGACACCTTGATTATATTTCACAGTATACTGTGGATATACAGTATATGAAGGGTGTTGAAAATGGATCTTTTCACTTTGACCGGCAGATTTTAAAAATAATTTCTTTGTAACTAAACACTTTTAAACTTCGTATGCTGGTAGAATGTGTCGCATAAAACATCTTTTTCTCTTGGCTTTCTTGAGAAAATTCTGTATTTTGTAAGCTATTTCTTGTTTAATTTCTTGTATTTCGGCAATTTCAACCAATTAATGATGTCTTTTGAGGTGAATACAATTACTGCTGTTGCTTGCAACAAGTTCAAGAACAGCTTCCAGTGGTACGTGTATTTGTTTACATTTGAAGAAGATCGTCACTTTCCGTAAAATTTTTATTTTTTTATATATGTGGGGTTAGGGTGAGGGTTAAGGTTAGGGTTAGGTGTGATATTTCTACTGGTATTTCTAGACCATTTGTGCCTGAAAGACATAGAAAAGTTGTTTTTTCTACCTTACATAATTTATCTTATCCTGGTATTGGAGCTTCATTAAAATTAATATCGAGTCAATTTGTTTGGCCCAGCATGAATAAGGATATTCGTTCTTGGGTTCAATCGTGTATGCAGTGCCAAGAAGCAAAAGTGAATCATCACATTAAAGCACCATTAGGTACTTTTGCAAATTCTGATGTTCCTTCTTTTACAAGTAAATTACAAAATATTAAAAGTTTCCTCCCTTCTGATATCAATTCTTGGACTCATGTATTTATATGTTATGATGCTAGTCATCATTCACTGAATTATAAATACACTGGACCTTTTAAAGTTTTGTCAATTAAAGATAAAACTATAACTTTGGATATGCATGGTAAGAAACAGATTATCAGTTTAGACAGATTTAAAAACACTGAATAGAAGGCAGAGGTGATGGGAGTTGCAGAGAGCAAGCTCATCATTCAAGCCCATGGGTTGACACAAAACATCGGATGGAAGGCAGAGGCGATGGGAGTTGCAGAGAGTAAGCTCATCATTCAAGCACCATTCAACCGTGGGTTGATGTCAGTGCTGCCTGACTGGTTCCCAGTGCCAGTGACACGTAATAAGCACCATTCAAGTGTGGATCAATGTCAGTGCCACCTGACTGGCTCCCTATGCCAGTGACAAGTAAAAAGCATGTAAAAAGCTGTAGAAACCTTGCCAGGTGAGATTGGAACCTGGTATGGCCTCCTGGCTTGCCAATCCCCAGTCAAACCGTCCAATCCATGACAGCATAGAAAATGAACATTCAACAATGATGATGATGATGTATTTGTATCTATATAGATAGATCGATAGATAGACAGATACACATGTGATTAATCTATAATAGTGGTTAATATATTCTTAAGGTCAAATTTGAATCACTCATAAGAACTTCTAGCCTCCATCGCTAAGTCAGTTCCAAACCAAATTCCATTCAGTTTTTTTTTCGTAATAATGGTCCATCCAAATCTACATTTGGATATAAATAATTGAAATTTCATCATCATCATCATCATCGTTCATTAGAAAAAAAGTTAGGTCAAAATATTTGAGGTGAAAATGAGAAAGTCAAGTGAAAAATTGATTTTGAATCAAAATATTTGAATTATTTTTAAAGAAATTGACTTTCAAAGAATGTGCTCAATGAGATGAATTTTTTGTGAGGAACTCATTAAAAGATATTAGCCACAAAACAGTGGTGTGGCTTTAAATGACCAAAAATATGTTAAGTAACCCCCCAAATTGACTTTAAATCAAAATATGTGAATTATTTTAAAAGGGAATTATACAAAAGTTGTGTTAGAATGAAAGTGCTCTATGATAGGAATGTTACAGTGAAAATATTGTCAATAAATATTAGCAATAAAACAAATGACAAAAACAAAAGGTGATTATTTTTAACGAATTAAAATATTTCTGTAATTTTAAGATATTTAGCATTATAGAAGATGGTAGATGATGTCAGGGTTTGCTTAAGGGTACAGCTTAACTGAAATTAAAAAGGTACACACTTTGATTCTCTGTAGTGGCTTGTGAGGCCATTCTTCTTTCTGTGTGTCTTTCAAGGGTATTTACCTCATCTGCTAAGCTGTTTTCACAGCAATTCTATATTCAGGTTTGTTTTATTTTCTGCAAAAATATCACCTCATTTGGTACCTCAAAGTTTGTCTCTCAAAATATATCATTCACCCATGGCAGTCAGCATTTCTAGGATTCATCACAAATTCAGTTATTTTCAATTTAAGTTGATATTTTGGAATTTGAAATTTCTTTGTATTAAGCAGGTGTATGCATCTTGGGAAGTCATCTGGGAGCGAGAGGTGGAGTTACCGTGATGGTTCAGAAAAATCTGGATCTTGCAATACAGATGATCTTCCTGGATCCGGAAGGTAAGTCACTGGTTTTGGACGTGAAAGACTGTGAAGGACATACTTTCAGGCTAGTTGCTGTCTATGCATCATCATAATGGACATCATGACCATGATGTTTATTATGATGATGCTCATGATGATGATGATGATGATGATGAAGATGAAGATGGTGATGATGATGGTGATTATCATAGTGATGATGATGATGTTGATAATTTTATAATGATGAAGCTGATGATAATGAATGTGCTGACAATGGTAATGATGCTGATGATGGGTAAAGGTTTTATTGTTTTATTTCTGTAAATTTTCACAAGTAGTATTTTTGAAAATTTATGTCTCAAAGAGAAAATTTTAGAAAAATATGATGTATGTATGTCTGTGTTTGTCCCCCCCCCCCAACATCGCTTGACAACCGATGTTGGTGTGTTTACATCCCCGTAACTTAGCAGTTCAGCAAAGAGACTGATAGAATAACTACTAGGCTTACAAAGACTAAGTCCTGGGGTCGATTTGCTTGACTAAAGGCGCTGCTCCAGCATGGCTGCAGTCAAATGACTGAAACAAGTAAAAGAGTAAAAGAGTAAAGAGTAAAAAATAAATAAATACCTTTCTCTGCCATGATTTCAACAGGTATTTTTACTCTGCAAAATGAAAAGAAAATAATTAGGAAAAAACATCGTTAAGGCATTGAATACATCATTTGTACTCAAAGTTGTTTTTCACTCCCTCTCTCTCATATTATTTCTCTTTCTCACAGTTAAGGGAGAGATGAAAATCCTTCCCCTAGTTATTTGAAACAACATCCTAACACCTCCAATATCCACCTGCATCCAATTCTTCAAGTGGTTCACGCACATCCGTGCAAGTGAAGAATACTGCTTACAACATGCCTCCAACCATAATGTCTACAGAATGACTTGTGGATTCGGATTACTCGGTCAAATGTAATGCCTGTCTATTCACATTGTTTTGAATCGATGCCATTATCACATGGCTTAACCCTTTTGTTACCGTATTTATTTTGAGATGCTCTGTGTTTCTTTCAATTACTTTAAGTATAACAAAGAATTTAGTAAAATAACTTAGTTATCATTAAGCTAGTGTTAGGAACATAAACTGTGACTAAGGTTTGGTGGAAAATTTTAATTCAAAACTTATGAAAACAAGACATTTGTACTACAGAGCCAGAGAGGTTTCAGCCAGGTTGGTAATGAAAGGGTTTTAAACATTGTGATAATGTGATTATTTTTTTAGCATGACATTGTAGGGCAGGTGTTCTAGGGGCTGGATCTTGCCAGTTTAAATATAAAACATGTTATATGTTTGGGCCAGATATGGCCAGTTTAAACGCTAAAAGGTTAATTGTCAACATTGTGCAAGGTAATAAGGTTTACATGTGTTTGGGAGAAAGTACAAAAGATATTTTCACATTTAACAAAGTCAGCTGAATAACTTGTTAGCCAAACGTGATAGAAAATGAATGCACAAATGCCTGTGTTTATAAAATCAACATGTTTACCAATTGACAATGGTTGACAGCAAGCAAAAACACAGTACATTTTTTAAGCTGGTAGGAGTTATTGTCATGGAATGTGCAAACAAGGGGCTCTGTATGATTTTGCTCAAAATGCAAGTGAGTCTGCAGTGTGTCTACCATCAGCAAGTGAAGTCTGCATATGTGTGCAGTAGGTTCAGAGAAAGATGTGCAGCAGTTGGACAGTCTTTTCCCAGTGTGTTTTCTGCCAACAACACCTTGGTCTTGAACCACATAATACGGCAATGGTGATTGGTCAATTGCTTCGTTGGGGTTGTGGTACTCCTGTCACAATGCCAGTCACCGTGACTCCTGCTAAAATGTGGAAAGCAAAGAAACCAAACCTGTTGCTGTTTTTTTTCGTTTCGTTTTTTAACAGACTAATGTACAACTTTTGGATTACAACTGG
The DNA here is from genome assembly GCF_006345805.1 of Octopus sinensis. Classification (NCBI taxonomy): domain Eukaryota; kingdom Metazoa; phylum Mollusca; class Cephalopoda; order Octopoda; family Octopodidae; genus Octopus; species Octopus sinensis. The sequence goes on along the minus strand of NC_042997.1, from coordinate 205,912,517 downwards.
CCAATCAACAAGGCTCAGCAAATTCTCAACAAGCCATTCTTTGGTGCCTTACCAATGCATTACATAAAGAATCTTCAAAGTTGAATATAATCAGAAAGGAGTGAGTTGCCTTAGTCACAGGATGGTTTACCAATCTATATTAATCATCCTATAAAGGCTGTTATGTCTGTCTGTCTGTACCCTTTTCATGGTGAAAAGGCTGGACCAATGGTCACAATGTTTTTCAAAATTACCAAGGAGGTAATCAGGAAGGATTTTAATGAAAAAAATTTTGTATGCATAAAGCTGTGTAATGCTTTATTAAATTTTCCTTGGTTCCATGTCATTATGACCTGGAAACAGTAATCAGGAATTGGTAGGACTACCAGGAAAGCTGCCACAATAAAACGTAAGAGACAATCTAACAGTGAATACAGACAAGCCCAATAGAATAAGGATACTGAGGGTCATAGAATTCCCCGTGATACAGAAGTAAGAGCATCAGAACATGGCAGGGATACGCTAGCTTGCCAAATAACACAGAGGAATCCTCAAGTTAGAGCTTCAGAACACGTGAAAGATAATGCCTTGGTTAGCATTTCCCTCGCTGGATATGACAATGAGTGGATTACAGATTGACAGCGATTCAGGAAAACTTTATCGAGAGTAATATTCCATTATCATACCATTCTCACTACTGCGGAAGCTTGGGTGATTACCTATGCCCACATTGTTATTGAAAGCACTGGCCAGCAGAACCACTTTCCCTCTGTTACAAAATGGTAAAGTTCAGCTGGAACCCATTCTGAATTTGTTGGCAGACAGTGTGTCATTATGGAATGATAACAATTTCATAACAAATATTCGAGAGTTTAATAATGCACACAGATTCGTTGTGTTGTTGATTTAATCTCACATTTAAGATCCAAGGTAAAGTATATCACGCCATTCGAAGTTTAATGCCAGAAGCCAGTCAAGTGCCATCATTCGCACAGCTGTACTTCTTTGATACACACTACAAGAATCAGATGAAACATGAATGATTTGCAGGCAGATATATTCATGACACTACAAGGTTATATTCAGCAAGTAAATCCATGTTTAGCATCATTTCAAGATGCTGTAGAACTTTCGATAACTGAAGTTATTTCAATCCTTCTACACCGTGACAAAAAGCTCAAACCATCCAAGGCTCACTGTTGCCGGAACAACTTGTCTATGAATCCAGAGGAGGCTGCATTGGTTCCGGATGATATCAAGAACCCTCTAGATGTAATCATACACTGTCATAATGGACATGTTCAGTGAATAAACTCTATCCACTGATCATACGATCCACTGCATTATGTTCTGCTACTACCGGAGGGATTAGATGGTTGACAGGTCAATATGAAGATATCAAATGGACAAACATTAACAGTGATGAATTTTTACGTTTACCAACTGCAGGTAAGAACTGTGTGTGTGGGATGGCTTGTGTTTCAGGTGTTAGAGGTAGTGGTGTCGATGCAGTGTTTGTTTGGGTTGTATTTGTTTTTGTTCTTTTTACTTCTTTTGTGGATGAAGATTGTTCTCATTTGTCCATATGCATGTTTGTCTTTCTGTTCCTTTTCTGCTTTTTTTTTTTTTTGTGATTTTAACTCCCTCTCCTCATCTTGATCCAACTCTCCATCTGTGTGTCAATCAGTTTCACATCGGGAAGTGGAACATGTCTGGGGGCTGAGAAGTGTCTGAGAGAACTAAGTATCAGTATGGTTGGTATTGGTGGTGCCATGGCTGAACCTGCTGATGGTGATGCTGCTGTTGTCACTGGAGATCTGGTGGCCGTTGTTGGTGTAGGGAGGAGAGGTGTCCGTCTCGCTTTTTCTTTCAGTCTATGGCAGAAGGCTTTTAAATGATTAGTTGGAAAACAAATGTGGCACTTTGCTTTCCTTCCATCCACCTTGACTGGAATAATGCTGCCTCCAGGAAGATGGATCTGGTGTGAGATGAGATCCACATTCTTTTGGGTCATGAGGAGTTCTATCATCATCCTAGACCAGTTCTCTTTTTTGGTCTGATAAGCTTTGGAGATTTTCAGGTTTTCCTTGATACCTATCATAAATGCAGCAATTAGCCAAGGAATGGCTATTTTTTATGGTATATGTTGATTAATGGATATGGTCAGTCTCTGGCCGCAGTAGAAAAGAACCAACAACAGCTCCTCACTTTTGTAGGGTTTTATAGAGCAAGACTTAGTTTCCGCCTCAGTGCGAAATCAGACCTCCACCATTCCACAGACCCTTCCTCTCTGTATATATTCCTTTAGATTCTAGAAGAAACCTAAAGCTTTTTGTATTTGAACCTCTGTGGTGCTTTCTACTCTCTTTGATTTTAATCTGATTGTACAGTACGTCACTTGGAAACATATTGTATCCTGGATAGCCTGAAAGGGAGTATTTAGCTTTACAGCTAGTCCTTCTCTCTTAACTACCTGTCTGGCATTTATAACTTTCTCTTCTCTTCAGAGAATCTGATTCTGTGAAGAGACATCTTGGTGGCATAAGCGAAGAAAGGTTTAGAGCCATTCCAAGGCATTGCACCAGCCTGTTCTTCAACTCTTTCATCACTTTTGTTGTTGCTTTCGCTGCAGCCAATGTTGTTGTTGTTATCACCCCTGCTATTGTTGTTGGTGGTAGTGGTGGTGGTGGTGATGCTGTTGTTGTTGCTGTTGCTGCTGTTGCTAATGCTTTTGCATCATGCTTCACTTTGCTCACCGTTCACATCTCCGCAGTTGCCACTTTGACTTTGAACTATGTTTTTGGAAACAGAGCTGCCAACTTTCCAAAGAACCCCCAAGAAATCCTTCTCACAAGAAATTTGCCCTGTTGTCTTCCCTATTCCTTTTTGAACCAAAATACAGCTGTCGTCTGTCTTTTCACAAAGCATACCATTGCTCGTCGCTCTTTCACTCTCTCTTATGAACGTCTTGAGACACTCCTTACTCTCTCCCCCTCTCTCACATATGAGCATCACTGTGTTTTGATGTGCCTTCTCCTTGAAGATGGGGAAAGCTCAAACAACTCCAGATAGGAAAGCAAAATTAATTGAGCCATCCCTCTGGGGGACAAACAGGAAAATAAAACTCACCACTAGATAGCAACCAGCCTGTCGTCCGTGATGGCACAAGGACTGAAGGGTGCAAATACACTTAAATATGTTCCTCCTTGCAAAATCAACAGAGTGATGTTGAGCAAGGCTTGATAGGCTGATGGCCTTAATAATAATAATAATAATAATAATAATAATAATAATAATAATAAATAATAATAATAATATGACTATAAGACCGACTCAGCCTTATAATAATAACATCATTATAAATAGTAATAATTGTGAAACTACAGTAGTGAACTAATAAATAATAAGATAGGGATTATAGTAGTAAAAGTGAAATGATAATAGTGAATGAGTAAATAATCACCCAGATTGATAATTAGCCAGAATGGTTAACAGATGGAGTTGTGAAACCATCGAGTCATCGACAACTAAACTAGCAACCCCACTAAACTTACTTGATGAGCACGGTGGATTTTTGACACCCTGTGGAAGTAAAAACAAAACCCAGCAAAGGGGTTTACATATAGTGGAATGATAAAATAAAAAGTACTAGCTGACATATCTGGTAATTCCCGGGAAAGCAGGCTTATCCCTTGGTTCCGTTCTCATAACTGTTTCACTAATCCAGTAACAGCAATACAAAGTATGTAGCCCTTAAAACGGTTTTGTGCATTTACAGAGAATACCGAACTGTCTTACACAGGATCTTGTTTTTAGGAATTCCCAATAAGTTACGAATGCCCAAATTGTGAAGTCAGCTATGTAATAATTAGTAACCCGATAGTAAGAGTTCAAATAAAGTAGCCCTGAAAGGGACTTTATTGCATTCCCAGAATATATAGAACTTGGGAAGAAATACTAATACGGTATGTATACTAAAATTGTGAAACATGTTACGTAATAAGAGGTATGAGATAATAACACTTCAAAGTATATAACTCTGAAAAGGGCTTTTGTGCGTTCCCAGAGAATATTACCCTCAGCGGTACTAGTGTTGGTATATTCGTGAATAAATCACTAACCGAAATAAGTGGATTTATTGTTTAGGAAAATACTATTTACTTGTTTAAGGGTTGCACTGGATAAATTGAGAAAATAACTAAAATAGTTCAAATACTAAGAAATAAGCATACTGAAGATGAATGGGTTATTTCCCTTGGTGGTTATTTTCGAGAAGGAATGGGTTATTTCCCTTGGAAGCATTATGGACTTGGATGACAGATGAATTTGTGTGTAGCACAACAGCAGCTGTTCAACATAATTCAACAAGTCAGCAATACTGAGACCCTGAACAAATGTATGCAGATTGGTTTCATTTCTCGGTGAGCACATCCATGCCTGTAGAGTTTATCGCAAACTGATAGCATCCCCTCCACTGGTAGCACTACCAGGCCAAAGACATCTGGAAATTATCCACAATGGTCCCCGACTGGAAAGTCCTTTGGAATAGACTTGCCAGTTCATCTTCACTGACACCTAGGGTCCCCCGGAGGACATCATCACACTTCCCTGCTACTAATCCTCTGTAAATATCTGAAGTGGAAGATCAACCTATCCTATTGCCTGAGGACAGAGCAGGCCTGATGACATTCTAAGTGTCAGGCGCCCATTCTTGGCCTATCCTTTACCCATTTCCATCAAAGAGACAAGCTATGGAAAGACGTGTCTCACAAACAGTCCATACATGTTCACCTTCTAGAAATCGCAGCAGACGGTGCAATCTGAGTGTGTGTCTGCACATCAAAAGCCATGGCATGCTTAAGCTGCCACACAGAGGGAGTTGGCAGCAAACTGACCACTTGACCATTGGAACATATCACTCCTACAAGAAAATAAACAGAAGTTCCAATCTGATCCAACGAGAACTGAGGTAAGTGCGACGGTCAGACAATAAATATTAACAGAGGCGACATACGCATTTGTCACCTCTGCTCGACCTTTCAGGGACAGCTTCCACTATGCCCATTTCTGGGTAAGACAGGTCACCCTGTTCATCACCTTTTCCCAATTCTGGAGTTCGGTAACATACCAGATCCCAAGCAGTTTAAGTGGTCCATCAGCCCAGCGTCCGACGGCATCGATCTGCCTCTCCAGGTGCCCAATCATGATCCCACTGACTTGCTGGCATTGGTTTTAGCCCCTGCAACTAACTCATATTCCTTTACAATGGGGCTGACTGTTTCTACTTTGGAGGCATCCAACACTATGACGATGATATAACTTGCATATGCACCCCCACTTAGTCCAATTTTGAAAGGGAGGTCTCTTGACTGTTCCAACTTCCACAGTAGTGGTTTGAGAGCCAGCTCGTACAGAAGAGGTGACAGTGAGCAGCCCTGATGGACCGAACAAGCGATCCTAAATGGTTCAGATAGGTGGCAGGTGCTGCTGTGCATTGCAGCAATCCAGCATCTGAAAATGAGTCAAAAACTGGCTGTTTTAAGGATGGCTTCCAAGTTGTGATGGTCTACTCTATTGAAAGCTTTTGACTGATCTAAATTGATCAGGTTTTACAGGAACTAGCTTTAATTCCATCTCTCTCTACAATGTATCACATAAGGTGGAGATTGTCATGGATAGACCTACTCAAGATTGTGTACATTTGTGCCTCCCCGACGAGACTAACAATGACAAGTGCCAACTTTTTCACAAATAACTTGACCAAAATCTTAAACTCTGTGTTTAGCAGAGTTATGGCCTAAAATTCCCTAGTATGTCCCCATTGTCGGCATCCTTTCCCAGTAGTATTACCACACCCTGGCTAAGGGCACTAGGAATTCTTCCGTTCGGCTGCCAGTTATTGTAGACATCTGGCAAGAGGCTTCCAAATAAATCTTGCATGTAAACATAGAATTCGTGGTGCAAACCATCCAAACCACATGATTTGCAACTGTGCAATAGCTCACCACTTCCTGTATTTCAGAGGCTGTAATCAGCTTTCTGCAGAATCTACTGTTCGTCACTGAGAGCGGTGGTAGACCATCCAAGTACAAAATAAAGTTCGCTACTGTCGTCAACCCATCATGCTCTCCAAACAGCCATGCAAAGTGCTGCTGGAAAGCCACAGACATCTGCTCAGAATCAAATAGCACGTATTTATCCTCATCCGTCAAAGACTCGATTGTGGGTTTTTTTCCACATTCTGTCTCCACAGTTCGGGCCCATGGAATAGCTTTAGTTCTTTCGTGTTTTAGTGCATAGACCTCAGCTCTGATAATGCACCCTTCATGTTTTGGCTCAAAGAAATGGTCAAGGGCCATTCTTGCTGGGAGAAGGGTAACTCTAAACCCTCCATCAATCACGTCAGATGGAGGGTTTAGTGTTATCCTTCTCCCATCTCTTTTTACAATTTTTCTTGCCAATTTTAATTCTTCTTCATCTATTGAAATTTTCCATATTTCCCACTGCAGATGCAAAAGACCCAGAGGCGATATTTGCATTTTTTATGTTTCATTTGTTTTGTATTGTTGTTGCTGTTGTTCTCATAGTTGACACTGAAAGTTTTGACGTTGCTTAGAGGTGAAACATTTTTTATAATATATAACGAAATTATTGTATACAGTGCTCAGGTGCACCACAACTTGTCAAAAGTGCGTATAAAGCATCTGCAGTAAGGTACAAATGTCTGGGAAGTGAACAGTGTATGAGTCAGATACATGCTTGCGTGTTTATGGAGGGGAGAAAATCAGGTGTAGTATTGGCGAATCTCAGGAAGCATGGAAGTTTTGAAGGATGCAGTGCTCCGACAACTAACAACTGATGCTGGCAGTTTGTTCCATGCTTCAGCAACTCTTAGCGTGAAAAAATATTTCCGAAAGTCATGGGAGCTGTGCTGTTTTCTGACTTTGTAAACATGTCCATGGGTGTTAGATGGGTGGAGTTTGAAAAGGTGCTCAGAATTAGTTTCTTCCTCATGTCATTAAGTCTAGGTCATTCAATATTCATATTCTAAGTTCTTTCCTCATTCTCATTTTTTCCCGACTAGGAATGCATTCCTTTCTCGAAAATTATGATGGCTTCTTTATCAGCCATCTTGAAATAACTACAGAAAATTGCGATATATTTGTTTCTGCTGAAGGCGGTTAAAATTCAAACATTATTGAAGCACACGTCCTGCAAAACAGCAGGTGCTTCAACACAAAAATACTTTCTACACAGTTCAGACAATCTCAGAAATGTAACGGTAACAAAGGTATTGAAAAGACGGGGCTTTAGAAGGCCAGCTTTTCAACTTATAGAGCACCAAATTTCCATGTCTTCACAGTATGGCTGCGGCAACAACAGCAGCAGCAGCAATAGTAACAACAACAACAACAAATAAAAACTCGGATTTTGTGAATTTTCCGAAGCCCTCTCCCCACCCCCTTGGAAAAGATTTTACTCACGAAATTCTTTATAATTGTATTCTATGCCCTTTGAATGGTATTTTTTTTAATAAAATTTCATTAAAAAATCCCCATTTTCCAAAAAGTTACGAAGGAAAAGCTCGGATGTTGTGAATTTTCCGAAGTCCTCTCCTCACCCTCCCGTTGCTTTGCGCGCATTTTTTTTTCCATATTCGTTTCCTACACTTTGCTTTACATCCATTCCAGTATTTTTTTTTATTTTCATTTCTGGGGCAAGATGTAAACATTAATCAATTTTTCTTTTAATCTAGGGACAAGGGGCCAGCCGATTAGACCTACAACAATACGCAACTGGCACTTAATTTATCGATCCCGAAAGGATGAAAGGCAGGGTCGACCTCGGAGAAACTTGAACTCAGAACATAAAGACAAACGAAATACTGCTAAGCATTTCGCCCGACGTGCTAACGATTTTGCCAGCTTGCTGCCTTATGAGTGACAATAAAATTAAGGCAGAAAATGAATAGCTGTAAAAAGAAGATGACGTAACGTGTAAATATATTTCCGTGATCAAGGGCGGCGAGCTGGCAGAAACGTTAGATCCTTTTGGGGTCGATTAAATAAGTACCAGTTACGCACTGGGGTCGATATAATCGACTTAATCTGTTTGTCTGTCCTTGTTTGTCCCCTCTGTGTTTAGCCCCTTGTGGGTAGTAAAGAAATATATATTTCCGTGATCAACAAACATTACAGAGTAACCTTTTACTAAAGCGGCTTCAATTAATAGAAAACCTGTTGGGAAATCTTGGATAAATAATTCCCACGTTTTCGATGATACCAAATTATTCCGATTTCGCTAAAAACCACATGGCACTTCAAACTTCGAACTTGTCCCTCCCACCCTGCATTTATCAATGTATACAGGTTTTGTATATGTGTGTGTATATGTATGAAATGTATACTATATCTGTGTGTATGTATGTATGGTGTATTACATCAATTAATATAGAACCGAAAGAAAAATAAAATCTGTTTATTCAGAGATTCTCTCAAACCAAATCCAAACAAGTTTCCACATACCTTTTCGATTGCTTCTCACTACAACTCCTGTTTCAAACCTAGCCCGGATTTGCTATATTTTCATTCTACTGGGGCGGCGGTCATTTGCCACAAAACTCCATCGTCTTCAATATTCTTTTCCACTCTAGGCACAAGGCCCGAAACTTTTTGTGGGGAGGCCAGTCTATTAGATCAATCCCAGGATGCAACTGGTACTTAATTTATCGACCCCGAAAGGATGAAAGGCAAAGACTTTGGTGGAATTTGAACTCAGAAAGTAAAGACAGATGAAATACCACTAAGTATTTCGCTTGTCCTTCTAGGGTGTGGCCTATATGAGGAGATTTGGCTGCCATTTCGAGCTTGACACGCGTTCAAACTTTCAACATAATTTTATGGAATCCACATGAAAAAAAAGTCACAGGAAAACGGTGGGGGTTTTGTCCGTTGGGGGGATTATCCTAGGGGGAGGGAACATAAATTATTTGTGACTTTATTACCGGTCACCAGTTTATGACCAGAAAAACATGGCATACCTACACATGTGCCCCTTCGTCGGTTTTGTTTCTTCATAACTTTCAGAAGCTGTAGATTCGCTTGAAGAGAGAAAATATCGATGGCTTTGCAGACATACATAATGACACACATCACACATACCTACAAAACTTGGAAATTCGCGCGCGTGCACACACACAGACACACAGACACACACACATTCTGAAAACGGAGAAGAAACAACAAATCCACGTAGTTATAATGTAGTGAAAAGCATTGAAAGCGATTTTGTGAAATATTTGTAAAGCAATGGAGAGATGTAAAACGAAAACTTACCTCGTAACAACTCTGAGTAAAACTGAAACTTGAATAATCTTTATCTAATCGTTTTTAAGCTGTCGTTTGGTTTAACAACAACTTTGTATGACATCAATGGTTTTCCCAGAAAAAACACTTACCCTCTGCCCTCTTTTATACAATTTATTTTCCAAGAAAACTTTGTGATAGAAGTTTATCATTATCTTCCGAGAAAAACCACTTCCCCTCTGCCCTCTTTTACACAATTTATTTTCCAAGAAAACTTTGTGATAAAGTTTTATTATTATCTAAAACAGACGACATAAAAAAAAAAACAACTTTTCAAAAGAAGAAAAGCTGGAGATAGTTTTTTTTATAGGAAATGAAGTCGAATGTAGGTTAGAGAAGATTTCACTTTCATTTTTGACACTCTCCTCGCTATACTTGGTGTTCTCTAATGGTGGCCACTAGTTGGCATGGTTTTTCTTCAGTTTGTGTACGCTCACACACTTGTTGGCGTGTTTTTTCCACAAAAATTCAGTATGTGTGTGTACACACACACACACACGCACACACACACACACACATAATATACATATGTAGCAGATAGCTACCAGCTTTGTAAGTTAGGATTTGAAACCGAATCCCCATTTTCCCACAAGTCCCCACCTGTTATTCTCTCCTGTTACACTAGGAAATTTATGAAAGTATAGTGACTTCTTAGATCTTTTCAAGGCATCCATATGTCAAACGCATGATACTGAGGAAAAAGCCGTTATATAGTTTCCCATAATTTAGTTAGGAGTAATATATATGTATATATATATATATATACTCCACCTTCCACCCCCTTCCCCCACACACCTCACCCCTATCCCACATGCCTCACCACTATCCCATACCCCTCCCCCCACACCCATCCCCACATCTCTACACCTACACATACATACACATATCACTTCACAACACACCACCCACACACCCATCCCCACATCTTTACACCCACACATACATACACACACACGTCCAGACCACCAGACCTCTTTCACACGCACATACATACTCTCTTATACACACACGCACCTTTGTGTTGGGGGCACCTACGTATTAGAAGTCACTTGACCCTGTTATCTCCCCTACTGTCCCTCTCGCGTCTGACCATTGTCCGAAGTCAAGACGCCATGATAGATTGTTAGCTACTACACGCATTTTTTCTCTCCTTGTTTTTTTTCTGTGTCCCTTTCTGTAGAAGAGCGTAGGCTCGAGACGTAAAAGACTTTTTCTATTCCTGAGCGCTATACTAATACATTTGTTTGTTTGTACACCACCTGCCTTCGTCTTTGGTTTATTTTCGTAAACTTTCCCTTTATATACATATATACTCAACCAAGTCGGTTTTCTTTCTCGTTTGTCAGTGGATGTTTACTGAAAGGGCCTCTAACTTTCTAATTTCAAGGCAAGACAACACAAACCTTACTCTTTCTACCTACCCTTATTCTATTAGCCTGTCCTTCTCTAGTAGTCACTCACAGATGAAGATAACTACCATACACGATGGACCATAATGGCTAATGACCAGTGTATACAAACAATCCTATATTGTAACCACTGTAGTGGTTAAGTGTGTATGTAAACAAATACGTAAACCGATTCATAATTGAAATGAATTTATTTACAGGGTTTGATTGGTTATAGGTGCACTACATACAAAATGTAGGCAACTGCTACGAGTTGCTAGAAATACAGAGTACATTCGTGGAAAGTCATATTAGGAGTGAGTATGTTTGTGTGTGTGCGTGTTTCATTCGAAACAGCAGTCTATCGGCACTTCGAACAGTTCTCTCTGTCTCTGTCGTCTGCCAAAAACCTTTGGGTCGTAGATAGATCTATCTCGTCTGTCTGCTCCCGTCTGTCTGCCTACCTTTCTGTTTCACCCTCGTATTTATAATAAAAATTGGCAGCTAGAAAGACAGACATACTGCAGCAGAGTTTGTACCTAAATTGGTCAACCCCTATCCAGATGAACTTAGCCTGACATGCTGAGGTGGCAGGTCAAAGGGAGATGATGAATCAATTTTTGACAGGACAAAGAAAACCTTTTTTTGCGCCTGTTGATCGTCGTGGTTTGGACGACCGAGAATTCTTGGATTCGGTTTCGAATCTAGGCTTGAAGAAGGAAGTGTTAATTCTTACACCACCGTAATAATCATATAAATATAATGACCATCCAAACAAACAAATAATGTTGTCCTTCTTCACTCATTTATTCGACTCATATGATTGCAAACCCCGACAATTGTAATTGGTGAGTTCGTTCTTATGATTGGTGACCATAACATGCACACACACACACACACACATACATACATACATACAAATACACACAAACATACCATACATACATACATACTCACATACATGTATGTATATACAAGCTGACGTACCTGGTAATTCCCAGGAAAGCAGGCTTATCCCTTGGTTCCGTTCTCATAACTGTTTCACTAATCCAGTAACAGCAATACAAAGTATGTAGCCCTTAAAACGGTTTTGTGCATTTACAGAGAATACCGAACTGTCTTACACAGGATCTTGTTTTTAGGAATTCCCAATAAGTTACGAATGCCCAAATTGTGAAGTCAGCTATGTAATAATTAGTAACCCGATAGTAAGAGTTCAAATAAAGTAGCCCTGAAAGGGACTTTATTGCATTCCCAGAATATATAGAACATGGGAAGAAATACTAATACGGTATGTATACTAAAATTGTGAAACATGTTACGTAATAAGAGGTATGAGATAATAACACTTCAAAGTATATAACTCTGAAAAGGGCTTTTGTGCGTTCCCAGAGAATATTACCCTCAGCGGTACTAGTGTTGGTATATTCGTGAATAAATCACTAACCGAAATAAGTGGATTTATTATTTAGGAAAATACTATTTACTTGTTTAAGGGTTGCACTGGATAAATTGAGAAAATAACTAAAATAGTTCAAATACTAAGAAATAAGCATATTCAATTTGATTTATACCAAAGGGTTTCGGAAAATGATGGGTTATTTCCTTTTGCTGTTAAAATAAAATATATTACTTATATATAAGGATCCCTTCCAGGGGCCTATTATCGATTTTTTTTTTCAACAATCTGTGTATGCCATGAGGTTTCCAGACATAGTTCTACTCACATGTCAAGTTTCATCAAAATCGTTAAAAAGATGTAGGAGGAGTTTGCTAACAACTCCGCAAACAGACACACCTACACACAGAATTTCCCATGTGTGTGTGTATGTGTCTGTGTGTGTGTGTGTGTTACGGTAGAAGTTAATTTGTAACGACAGAGATTATTTTGTAACAGTTGATATTAATATGGTACACAATAATTGATAAACAATAGGATGAAACGTCGGGGTCGTCACCAGTTGTAATGGTTTGTTCTTCATTGATTGCCATTATGCAAAGATGAAAGAACAGTGACTGAAGTTGTGAAGAAAATATATTACATTATACAATACCTTGCCTCGACGGGCAGGTGATAAAATCGTAAAGCATGCGAAGTAAAGATAGATGTAGGTTTTGCTTGTATAGTTTGTGTTTGTGTTCTTGTCATTGTGTAGTAGAAATTACAGATAGAGATGGAGTGATATTGTAAGAGACAATAAAGTGAGCCAGTGAGAGTGGGAGAGTCGAAGGAAGTTGTGTCTCATAGTTGCTGATTGTAAAGTTCATTTCTCTCTCTGACCATTTGTCTTTGGTAGCTGCCTGCTTGTGGCTATGATTAGTTGGCCGTTCACTAACTGATGGTCGCTCTCACCAAGTTGGTTCTCAATAACTGCATTTGCTTACGGAGTTCTTGTTTTTATAACTACCCAAAATTAGTCAGAAGGTTTTACCATGAGAAAAGGAGCTGTTGAACTGTTAACTGAAATCCACGCCATGCCTGCAACATACACTACATATGTATGTATGAGTGTGTATGCATGTGTGTGTATGTATGTATGTATGTATGTATGTATGTATGTATGTATGTCAGGTCACTTTCGAGTGCTACTGGTGACATGTAAACCCAGTACCACATTTTGCATGGTCGGGTCGTCGGCGACTAAACCTGCAACCACACCAAACTTGCTTGGTGAGGAGGGTGTTTATTGGACACCCTGCGGGATGAAAAACAAAACCCGTCAAAGGGTGAAGGAACTCTTGAGAGTCAATGGACATCCAATAAATGTCTTAAGGCTGTATCATGTGCAGGGACATAGAAATAATCGGAATGAATACCCGATCGCCCGGTTAAACCATTGGGAGTGAAGGACTCCTAGCCTTTGTTAGGGCATCCCTCTAGGAGAAGGTAACTCAGGTAACTGGGATAACTCCGACATAAAACTTGCGGTTCAGTGGTTACCGATGATGTTGACTTGCTCTTCTTTTTGGATTATGGCTGCTGTTGCTTAGTGAGTCGGATTGACTCAGTGCACAGCCTTTCCTCACTTTAAAAAAATCTTCTTGCACAGGCATTGCACGATAACAACATTGATTAAGCTTCGTGCAATGGCCATACTCGATAACGAGGGGACAGCCACCATATATATGTATATATATGTGTATATGTAAGTGTGTATGTATGTGAGTATGTATGTATGAATGTGTGTGTGTATGTATGTATATATGTATGAGTGTGTATGCGTGTGTGTATGTACGAGTGTGTATGTATGTATGTATGTACATATGTATATATGAGTGTATGCGTCTGTGAATGTATGTATTTATGTGTGTGTGTGTGTGTGTGTGTGTGTGTGTATGTACGTATACAAGTACGTTTTTATGTATGTAAGTTTTGTTCCTGTTCCTCTTCAGCAAGTTCAAGCTGGTTGCTAATGAAGCGACAAGAGTTTTTGAGTTAAAAGAGTTCCCAGTGGTTTGCGTCAGGTAATCTAGCACAAACCGACCCTGCCATTTCCTAGTACGGGCCAGCATCGGGTACATCATACCACCTCCTACAGTGACTGAAACCTAAGCGAGAATACATACCCAGAAAAAGCAATACATCCTGTAAGCAGCATTTTGAGGAAGAGTAGCCTCCCCTGGACCGGTGAAGCATACCTTGCATTCCGCCGAGAGAGGATATTGAAAGTCAAGGAAAAAGAAAACACGATGAATTAATTTAGAGCACTCAGCCCTTGGGCCCTGACTATAAATTCTCGTTTGTACCTATAATATAGGTGCATTAGGCTATGTGCTTACACACTTACACAACCACCTAGAACTGTTAGGCTTTTCCAAAGAAAGATCAAAAGAGATCTCCAAAATCCGATCTCTGCGTGGCACAGGGAAGATTTTGTAAGACATTCCAAAGATTTACCATCAGAGATTCTTTAGGTGAATAGATGCACGTGCTTGAGTCTGGGCATCAAGAGTTCAACCTGCACTCCAACTCAACCACACATTTACAAACGCTGGGAACTCTTTTAACTCAAAAACTCTTGTCAATTCATTAGCAACCAGCTTGAACTTGCTGAAGAGGAACAGGAACAAAACTTACATACATACAAACGTACTTGTATATGTACATACATACATGATAGCACTCTGCCGAGTTTCGATGGTAGCAAGATGAAAAAGGTAGAACCAGGCGAGGTGTCCTACCTACAGGGACTTTGAGCTCGAGTCAAGAGTTTGGTTTAGATTCGGTGGAGCAGGTGTCCCTGGATATCGAGAAGATTTGCAGGGCTCCACTGAAACCCCGAAAGAAGTTCCTCTTGTTGCAACAGTAGGCGGATACTTCTCCCGGAGACCACATCTTCTTCTTTCATATATACTAGAGAGTACGTCAGGTAATCTAGCCAGACTTGACTCAAGACCCTCTCGATTACAAACACTTTCTTACTTTAGAAGTGATCCGGGAGGGGATTGTGGAAATGTTTGGCCCCACTCTGGCAGATGAATTTTTGCTATCTATTCTTTGCGCTTCTTGCTCCATAGCCTTCCGCTATGTCCTCAGCGCTTCTCTTCTCCCTACCATTGGGGAGAACATTTGGACTGTAGGCACAGCGTGAGCCAGTCTACAGATGTAGTAAACGTGGTAGGGAGAGTGGACACCTCCATTCTATGAGGTGTCACGTTGGCAAGTGCGTTGGTGAATCTGGTCTTCTCAATCTTCCTTCAGATGCGACCACTGCAGCCATTCTTTTTTGACGGTTGCAGGTAGGTCGCAACATGTGTGCTATCAGTATCCTGTTGCTGCTAATGAGCAC
The DNA here is from genome assembly GCF_006345805.1 of Octopus sinensis. Taxonomy (NCBI): domain Eukaryota; kingdom Metazoa; phylum Mollusca; class Cephalopoda; order Octopoda; family Octopodidae; genus Octopus; species Octopus sinensis. Next base: position 205,896,995 of record NC_042997.1, on the reverse strand, counting down.
AGTATCGCCACTTATAAGGAACAGTTGGCAATAAAGCGTGTTAACCGAGCAGCTTCTGGCCGGATACGCAAGGGCTGCTGGTCAGACAAGGAAGTAGCGGTCCTCGTTGAGAAGGAAGCTGAATTGTTGGCAACCGGGGTTAGACACATTAATGTAGCAATGTTCCTGCCTGGCAAAACTGCAAAACAGATAGGATCCAAGAGGGCAGCTCTGGCCAAGAGGGCTCGCGAGAGTCTTCAAGTGTCAGGGCTGTCCGTTGCTGACTCCCATTCACAAGTCGAGGGTAGATCTTCTTGTCCTGACTAAAGAGATCGATTCCTTGATGCTGCATGTCCTGGGCATACCCGTTGGTCAGTGGTCTTCTCCGAGGCCCTATTGGAACACATTGAGGATACGACCACGGGATTCCTTTTCAAGAAGTGTGGAGCAATATAGGTTGCACAGGATAGAGGCCTCTGGAGGGTACCAAAGATCTAAAGGCCCAAACCGGTCCCAGTTTCGGTGATGTGCAAAGCAACATCAGCTTGCACTCCACCAGGAGTTATATAAACAGGATAGGAAGAAGCTCCTTACAGTGGTACTTGGCAAGGATACGAAGCAAGGATGCCCAATCCCTATGCTCGTTATAGAGCTCTATAACGACTACCCTTCCTCCTTCAAGGTAGATAACGATCCTATTTTGTGACCGTTTTCTAAGGAGGAGGTGAAAATTAGTCGGAGGCAAATGAATCCTTCCTCAGCGGCGGGTCCAGACGGACTTAGCGTTTGTAAGGTCAAGTCCATGGACACGTGTATCCTCACCGACGTGTGTAACTGTATGTTGACCGGAAAGGTTCTCGATATCCTGAAACGAGGAAAATCCATCCTGATTCCGAAAAGTACAGATGATCCTATGGAATATCGTTTTTTTCCGAAAATGGTCGCCAAAAGATGTTTCAGGTAACTCCCCTGAATCCTGCTCAATGCGGATTTATCCAGGCTGACGGCTGCAGCGAGAATTCTTTTCTCTTGCGGCAGCTGGTCAGTCGAGCGATTGGGAGGGCAGCACGGTTGAGAATACCGCGTCTGGAGGTGGCTTTCATGGATCTCGCCAAGGCCTTCGATACAGTTTTGCACTCGTTGGTGTATGCGGGACTGCCAAGGCTTGCCTTCCATGAGCATGTAATAGCGCTCGTGGAGGGGATTCTGAAAGTAACACTACCAGATTCTCAGTTGGTGGGCAACTTAGCGAGCCCATCGAAATTCGGTTGTTAGACATTTTGTCAGACGGCAGAGGTTTCAGTCTTGAGGGGATTAGTATGGCAGGACTAGTGTACACAGACAATTTGGTCTTAGTCACTGGCTCGTGTGATGGCCTCCAGGCTTTTGTGGATAGATGCCTGGAGTTCTATCGCGCAGTCGGGCTAGGTATCAACATCGGTAAGTGTGCATGGTTCTCCATTCGCGGCTGGAGCAAGTCTTACCTTGTCCATGATAGCACTCTGCCGAGTCTCGATAGTAGCAAGATGAAAAAGGTAGAACCAGGCGAGGTGTCCTACCTACAGGGACTTTGAGCTCGAGTCAAGAGTTTGGTTTAGATTCGGTGGAGCAGGTGTCCCTGGATATCGAGAAGATTTGCAGGGCTCCACTGAAACCCCGAAAGAAGTTCCTCTTGGTGCTACAGTATTATCTGCCGAGATTATTTTATAGTCTGACGCAGGTGATGCTGTTATAAGAAATAGGAGCACATGTGGTCGTATCGTGTAGGAAATACGATCGCACGCGGTTCTACTCTTAACTAATTATTACAAGCCATAAATACATACAGTAACAATAGAACATAAGTGAATTGACAACGAGTCTTCTGTTGGGAGATAAATATTATTTATTTTACATATTTTACGATCGTGTCAATGTTAGGAGTTCGTAAGCGTTAGCATGTTTTTGTGTCTGTGTGTTCGTGAGGCATAAAAGGTACTGACTATAGAATTAACAATGGAATTCGGTTCACAGTTCATGTTTGTATCAGCATAGCAACAGGTAGTAGCAGAGACAATCGCATATCTCTAAGTTGAGCAGCAGGTGGCCTAAGTTAGATCTTAGAAGAACTAGAACTAAAGACGAAAGTCTCAGTGAACCCTGCTTTATAAACTGTTTGGTTGGCTCACAGAACTTCAGAAAATGGAATTTTAACCGAAGGTCTTGATTGGTTGATTTGCGACTGTGGCGCGAAATAAGTCGAGACAATTCGCGTCACGTGTCAAACAGTGGCGCGGACTACGTAGAGACCCTCGTGTCACATGTCAACCAGTGGCGCGAAATACATTGGTAGGATGAAACTAACCTGTCTCATGACGGTCTAAACCCATATCATATTCCCTATTAGTGGATGAACAATCCAACGCTTTGCAAATTCTGCTTGTTTTGACCTTGTGCTCTGAGACATATTTCTGGCATATGGCTTGCACAAGCGACATGAAATATTCTAGTTTCATGTCAATGTCTGGTGTGGAGAGACATTTCAGCCAGTACTGTCTGAGGATCTCTTTTTGGATTGATTTCCAATCTGCTTTGTGGAAGTTCAGATTGGAAAGATTTCGGGTGCTTCCTTTAGGCTGTATGTCTCTAGTTACTTTCGGCCCAACCATAGACAGCTCTATTATGTTGTGATCTGAGACTAATGTCGGTGTCACTTTCACATCATGAATGATGTCCATATTGTTTGTGAAGCAGAGATCCATAATGTTATTCGCCCTAGTTGGTCTGATTACAGCTTGCTCCATGAATAAGGCATTGGTGAGGTTGAGCAGGGACTCCACCTGTGCTTGCTTGCAATGAATCATTCCTGAGAGTCTGAGACCTTCGGGCCATTTGACGTTGGGAAAGTTGAAATCATCCATAAGAAATATAGTCGCATGGTGTTCCAGATTCATGAGGATTTCTTTAATTCTTGTGAGGCAATCTTCAAACTTGCCTATGTGGTTTGGAGCATCCGGTGGGCAATATGTATTGCATATGACGATATTATGTTGTCTTATGTATACAATTAGAGTATCACATACCGAATTTGAGTGTGACAGTAAGACCTGGGTGTGAGGTTATCATGAATGTATACAGCAACTCCACCATGGCTCCTTTCCCTTCTGTCTGTTTGCAGTATGGCATAGTTTGGTACGTGTACTTCTGCATCCTCTATATCAGGGCTGAAGTGAGTTTCCACGAGTGCTATGCATAGGGATTGATTGCATGCAGTAAGATCTCTCAGGAAAGAAATTTTGCTTTTATTATGATGGAACAGGCCCCCAATATTTAGTAAAAGTATTGGGGTGACGACTGTGCAGGAGTTAAGGGAGGCCATCCCGTGTCTGTTGACAGTGGTGGTCTTGCATAGTTGTGGGCAAAGGTTCCTTGTTTGTGCTTGGTGTACCCAGGTCAGCTGTTGTACAAATCTTTTGCGCCATGCACAAAAAAGACTCTTGCTCAGCTGCTGCATTGCGCAGAACATCTGAGGAGCACACTTCTTTTGTAAATTTTTTCCTTGGAGACATTTTTTGTCTTTCCTCGGTGAAGTTTTTCTCTTTAAGGACCCTGTAGGTTTGGCGGGGTGTTGGGTGGGCAAACAAGCAGTTTTTGTCATCTTCCCCATGCCAACATTTGCCTTGCAAGTAAAATTTGCAGGTTCTTGAATGCCTTCCAAATTTCATCTTTCCTGTAGGGTTTTGGATGGCATTGGATCCTCCATGGGGTTTTCTGTTGTTTGTTTGGTGGGTTGGGGTTTCGGTTTTGGTTGTTTCATTTTTGCCTTTTCCTTCCTTTCCTTCTTTATTTTTGTGTTCCGTCCTTCCTTTCCTTGTGGTGGGAACTTTTTCCTCTGGTTTTCTAATGGGGTGAGGGATCCATTCCTTTGTAGGACCACTGGCACAGAGGGGCTCCTAGTTACTACTTCCTTGGCTCCCCTATCCATTTCTGCCTGGTCGTTCACGAGGGTGGGTGATTCATTCTTTTGAGGAACTACTAGATCAAGGAGACTTCCGGGTTTTGTTTCCTTTTCATCTTCTCCCTCCTTATCAGCCTTGCCACAATAGTTTTCGATTATGTCATCCAGAGTGTCAATGCGTGGTCTTATGAGCATATAAGACCGGTTAAATTCACTCTTCTTCCGCTCTATCTGGTCAATGGTTCTGTGAAAGCCATTGTTCTTCAGTGCAGTAGTGATGCTGTTGTTTGACAGATCGCCACTAGCAATTACCCATGCTTGCAGAAGATTTAATTCTTTCTTCTCCCACTTTGGTGCCATCTTCGTTTTTAAGCCCAGAGGGAAGTAGAGGATAGAGGGAGGTAGAAAAGAAGAAACACAGTTGGGATGGGTATAGGGAAAGAGAGAGGGAAATATAAAGGAAAGAGAGAGGGTGATATGAGGAGAGAGTGGGGGTATGAGGTATTAGAGAGAAAGAGAGACAGAGTGAGGGAGAGGAGGAGAAGAGAAAGAGACAGAGTGAAGAAGAGGAAGTAGAAAAGAAGAAACACGGAGGGGAAATAGGGAAAGGGAGAGGGAGATATTGAGGAAAGAGAGAGGGTGATATAAGGAGAGAGAGGGGTATGGGGGTGTTAGAGACAGAGGGAGGTAGAGGAAGGGGAGAGGAAGAGAGACAGCGTGAGGGAGAGGAGGGGAAGAGAGAGAGACAGAGTGAAGGAGAGGAGGGGAATAGAAAGAGAACAGTAAGATGATATAGTGGGTAAATGAGTGAGCTAAAATGGTTTAAAATTTTAGTGAAGGAAATTTAAATAAGTGAATTGAAAAATAAAATTGTAGAATATTGTAGATAAGGGGTAGACTAGATTTGTGTTCTAAAAATTTATTATAGAATATACCTAGCTTATTTATAATAGGTGAGATAAGCTGCTATAAGAAAATACCTAATAATTACATTATAATTTTATAATTACTAGATTAAAATTAATATTTCCTTATCATGGGAGTTGTCGTGTAAGATTAGTGTTTAATATCGGGTGAAGAAATGATCAAACTTTTGGTTAAAAATTATATTAATAATAAGACTTTCATAGAAATAGAGACTAAATAACCTAGATAATATAATCTATTCTTTATCAGGTTTTGAATATTAATTAAGGAGGTTTTAGAAGAACTTTTTATGAGAATATTCTTAGTAAATAAGGTATTAATTGGCACAAATACTAAAATCTTTGAAATATTATGGAAGGGAGGCAAACAAGATGTAAATTCTTAGAATTAGGAATATTTAAATTTAGTATTTAAGAATGAAGTGTGGTTTATATGGGGCATAATAATTTAGGCATATTATTATGCCCCATATAAACCACATGTGTCCGCATGGATAATGGCTCACTTGCATTTAATGAGGCAGTACAGCAAGGAGAGAGACTTGGAGATGCCACTATGAAAGGTTGCTAAATGAATAGGAGAAAGAGAGTCTGCCGAATGTCAACACAACAGAGGGACCAACTATCCAAATTGACAGCAATAAAGAGTATGAAGACAGGGAAAGCCCCCCAGCCCATCAGGAATCACTGCAGAGATGCTTAAAACATCTGGCGGTGTGGGCTATGGCCTAGTCATTCATATAGTCAATCAGGCGACACATGAAGGAGTCATACTTTGATCAGTACTTTTGTCCAATGCTAACCTGTAATGAACACATTTAGATAATTAAGTCTGCAATGTACCCAAAATACTCTCAAATAAGTCATCAATTCTTCCACCAATTGTCTGATGCAACAGACTTGTTTCATTGAATAATTTCACCTTCTTTGGACAATATTCATTAAAAGCAATTACAATACCTTCTTTATATTAATTTGCCATCAATCAGTGGCTTACCAATTTCCCAGCTATTAAATAACTAACTTTTGTACATGTACCAGTTTTCCCAACATGTTTTTTGAAACTGTTTTGTTGTGAACTCAGCTTCTTCTTCAATTCATTTATTTTCATTTCCCGTCTTTCTCTGTTTAATTAATTTATTGTGACTCATAATATTATTGGATGTTTCAATTACAAAATATTTTTCTGTCCATAGGATATTGAACTTTCTCTTTTCTTCTGTTATTTTTCTCTTCTTAGTATGAGATGCCATGACCTGATAATGGGCTGTTAAAATTAACAATTAAAATTATTACCTAATCATGTTGATATCAATATTCCAGAAATCAGAAACAAACGAAGAATAAATAGGCTCTTCTGCATTAGCTTCTTAGCATTAGGCTTAGCCTGGACTAGAAACACTGAAGTACCACTGAAGCCATTATCACTTGACATTGTAAACAAGGTTAGGAAATTACACAATCAATATTGATCCGACTGCAAAAGATTTGAAACTGAAATAATGGCTGTTAATTATGTATCAACAAAATGGTTCATTCTACAATGTATAGTCAGCCATTCTGTGTCATAAGCCAACATGACCTCCCTCATTTTACCATCCTCTATTGATGTTTCCATTGGTCCGTTCAAAATAATACACTCTGAGAATGATTTTCTCATCATGCTCTAACAAAGTAAACAAAAATATAACCAGAAAATAACATAGAATTATAATTTGAATTGCCAGTGGACCGCATGAAAATATTAAGCGAGACACAATGTGGCCCATGGCCGAAATTTTTTTTCCCACGAGAGTTCCAGATCCCAGTAATGAACTCATTTGCATACACCCAAACAGAGCTCGCTTTGAAAATCCACATACTGTGTATCACTGTACAGCCAGTCAGGCATAGAATGGTGTATGCCACTCTGTGAGTACAGCATAGCAGGTCTCACATAAGCACCACATTCCACCCCCCACCATCGTCATAGATCAATTGAGCACCATCTCTATATGGAGCTAACATTAGGTACCTACGCTCAGACTGAAATTAGTGATACAACATGTACCCACTGATATATGCCAAGAGGGCGCAAAACGACACAACACCATATTGATTACGATGTTCTCAGATCAACATCAACATTTAAAATTAGGAATGTAGAAAATCAGTCAAAAAATTAGGAAACTACACTCATTTACATTTTCTAGTAAATTACACAACTTGGCAACATTCACGGCATCATCGGTGAGCAGCTTGTGAAATTTTTTTTCCCACGAGAGTTCTGGACCCCAGTTATGAACTCATTTACATATACCCAATCAGAACTCAGCTATCAAAATAATTTATGAGTACATAAGTGATGGGCGATAAGGTCACTTGTGTAAGGAATGACCATGCTTCTTTTCTCTTTTAATAATGCTTGTTGTTCTTGTTCTTGTTTCGACCATGGCTGCCTCTGTGTAGTTGTGTTGTTTACTTTGTAAAACGGTAAGGGGAGAGAGTTGCTAGCACATCCCCCTCTACCCACATTTTCCCCATCCACATCTTTACCACATGGGGCCCAAACAAAATCCAACATTAAGTATAGATGTAAATCTATCTAATTACTTGTGTAGTAGTCTGTAGCTAAATAGCTGAATGATCTATCTTGCAATAATGTTTATAGAGTAACCTCCCTCGTGAGAAGTGATTCTTAATTATTCAAGAAGCTTAGCATTTCTCTTGGAAGTTTCTAGAATGTCTAACGTTCCATTAATAAAAACAGCTTGCTAACCCAGCTCTTCGCTTCTTAGTCAATTAGACTTAGAGCCATTCACGTCATTGCTTTATCAGTCTATTATCTACACCACCTGACTGAAAACCACCACTTAGCTGTTATTTCTACATTTTCTATCTCTGGACTTTCTTGCATAGATTACTCCATTCAACTAGATTCTACATTTTGATTCTATGTATCATCATTGACCAGTAAATAAAATATATTTTTACGTAGTAAATATATAGGTCTTAAATTTATTCTTCATCTCTTTATGAACTATTGTAATAACATACACGCAGCCATATCAATACTTGATACTGAACATATATACCCACTACACTTATCTTCTTCTAAATGTAGGAATAACTTGGCAATCGATCGACTTACAACACTGTTCTTCAACTTTGTAGAGTGCGTTTTGCCAAGGGATTGGTTGTTTTTAACACATTCACGAATGTTATGACAAGGCCAAGGTTAGCTCTGATTGCTTGTATGCAAATGAGTTCATTACTGGGGAAAAAAAATATTTTGCCTGTGAGCACCGGGTCTATGTAATCCCCAAAATATTTTAATCTGCTAACATAGTCAAAATATTTTTAAACGTACATAATAGCAAACACCTTTTACTGCCATCTTAACATCAGACTATCATCTTATCATCAAATTAATTTTAAAGCAATCTTTTAATGTAGGTATGTTTTGAGGAAGCTGACAGGAAGGAGGACGAGGAGAAGAAACAAAGAATGATAGGGCAAAGAAAGGAATAAAGACAGGAAAGAAAGAAATGTCCCACCCAAGAAATCAAAATGAAAGCAATACAATTAAGACAGAAAATGAATCATTGTAAAAAAATGATGTAACAACCATTTTACACCTTAAATCCCGATAAAGCTGTTATGTACCCCTTCTGAAATGTAATTGTGTAAAAACAAACACACACACACACATATATATTCTTAAAATTCAGAGATAACAAATTCATGTAGTTATAATGTAGTAAAAAGTACTGAAAGCTACTTTGTAAAGTATTTGTAAAGCAATGGAGAGACTCTCTCTCTTTTACTCTTTTACTTGTTTCAGTCATTTGACTACGGCCATGCTGGAGCACCGCCTTTAATCGAGCAACTCAACCCCGGGACTTATCCTTTTGTAAGCCCAGTACTTATTCTATCAGTCTCTTTTGCTGAACCGCTAAGTAACAGGGACATAAACACACCAGCATCAGTTGTCAAGCAATGCTAGGGGGACAGACACAAACATACACACGCATATATATATATACAGATATACGATAGGCTTCTTTCAGTTTCCGTCTACCAAATCCACTCACAAGACTTTGGTCGGCCCGTGGCTATAGTAGAAGACACTTGCCCAAGGTGCCACGCAATAGGACTGAACCCGGAACCATGTGGTTGGTAAACAAGCTAATTACCACACAGCCATTCCTGCGCCTACGGGAAGATAGAAAGCAAAAACTTACCTCGTAACAACTCTGAGCAAAACTGAAAGTTGAATATTAATTTGATGGTTTTAAAACCGTCCATTGGTTTTACAATAACATTGTATGACATCAATGTTTTTTCTGAGAAAAACACTTGCCCTCTTTTATACAATTTACATCTACGAAAGTTTTCCCATAAAAGTTTATAATTATTTACAATGGCCAACATAAAGAAAAATTTTCAAAAGAAGAAAAACATGAAATAGTTTGGATCTTTACCTTTTGACCTACAGATTTAAAAAATAATTTTTTGTAATCAAACACTTTCAAACTTCGGACACTGGTAGAATGTGTCATATAAAACATCTTTTACTCTCTTCTTACTCTTTTAGTTGTTTCAGTCATTTGACTGCGGCCATGCTGGAGCACCACCTTTAATTGAGCAACTCGACCCCGGGACTTATTCTTTTGTAAGCCCAGTACTTATTCTATCGGTCTCTTTTGCTGAACCGCTAAGTGACGGGGACATAAACACACCAGCATCGGTTGTCAAGCAATGCTAGGGGGACAAACACACGCATATATATATATATACATATATACGATGAGCTTCTTTCAGTTTCCGTCTACCAAATCCATTCACAAGGCTTTGGTTGGCCCGAGGCTATAGTAGAAGACACTTGCTCAAGGACTGAATCCGGAACCATGTGGTTGGTAAACAAGCATACTCTTAGCATTTTTGAGAAAAAATTATATTTACGAAGTATATTCGTGATAAAGTTGTCATATTTCGTAATTTCAACCAATCAATGACGTGTATTCAGCTAAATAAAATTACTGCTGTTGTTTGTGAACAACAACTATCGGCGGCTTATATTTTGTTTGTCACTGTTATTTATGACATCGTTCATGCATTTGTACTGGTTTTAGCTTTATGGTTTTAGGGTTATGGTTAGCGTTTTAGGGTTAGGGTTAAGATTTCAGGGTTTTAGGATAATGGTTAGGGTGTTAGGGTTAGGGTTTTAGGGTTGTCATAAATAACAGTGACAATCGAAATATACACCGCCGGAAGTTCTTGTTGACAAACAACAGCAGTAATTTTATTCAGCTGAATACACATCATTGATTGGTTGAAATTACCAAAACAGGACTACTTTAACGTGAAATATCTTCGGAAATATAATTCTTTCTTATAAATGCTAAGAGTAAAAGATGTTTTATATGACACATTCTACCAGTGTCCGAAGTTTGAAAGTGTTTAGTTACAAACAATTATTTTTTAAATGTGTCGGTCAAAAGGTAAAGATCCAATAGTTTTTATAGGAAATGAAGGTGAATATAGGTTAGAAAAGATTTCACTTTCATTTTTACCACTCCCCTCAATATACTTTATCTGGTTTTCTCCAATGGTGGCCACTAGTTGGTGTGGTTTTTCCCACAAACCTTCAGTTTCTGTGTACATGCACACATGCACGGACTTACCTTTGTGCACATAGTATTTATTTGAGTCATATTATTGCAAAACCTGGCTGTTGTAAATTATGAGTTTGGTAACCACAGCATACACACACACACACATACTGACAGAAAGATATGCAAATAGGCCAGACATTATATTTATTGCCTACAAGGGGCTAAACATAGAGGGGTTCAAACAAGGACAGACGAAGGGATTAAGTCGATTACATCGACCTCAGTGCGTAACTGGTACTTAATTAATCGACCCTGAAAGGATGAAAAGCAAAGTCGACCTCGGTGGAATTTAAACTCAGAACGTAGCGACAGACGAAATACTGCAAAACATTTTGTCTGGCATGCTAACGATTCTGCCAGCTATTATATTGAAGGTTTCCAGACAAAAGTCTTGCCTCCTCATCCATATGACTGTCCCACTCGACATAAATGTGTTTGACAAGACCTACCAAAAACTGAGCAAGTATGAAGATCTTGAAATAGAAATTGGCAAAATGTGGAACCTCAAGAGTAAAACTATATGTATTGTCACAGGTTCCCTCGGATTGATAGCAAAAGGGGCTGATTGCTACCTAGCTCAGATACCAGGAAGTCCAAAAATGGAAAAAATTCAAATAATAGTGTTCATAGATACTGCCCATACCCTACGTAAAATATTGTCTATGTAATACGAAAAGCATTTTTATCTGCAAAAAGTCAAAATATTTTTAAATGTACATAACAGCAAACATCTTATACTGCACTCTTAATATCAGACTATCGTCTTATAATCCAACTGGCAAATGCACACGTCTTTTGGATGGTTTAAGTTGCTTTGGTGGTACTGTTTTCACATTGTCCCAGGTTCCACCTGAGCTCAGCGAGCCATTTGCTCAGTGATATCTCCCATGAAGTAAATTTGAAGGAATCGGTGTTCAGTGTTGTTGGCAGGAGGAATAGAGCCTATCCGATGATAGGATTGGCCCTGAATTTTGAATGTTGGCATATATGAGCCTTCATGAATTGATTTGGGACCAAAACTTGTCATCTGGAGTTATAAGCGTGAATTTCCTATAGAAATTGCTGTGAATCAGGGTCTTGACCAAGGAGAGGAAAGGCTGAGTAGTGTTTTGCAGGTCAGGCGAACCTTTCCGTTTGAGCAGCATATTACAGACATATTCCCTGTAACAGTCCCTCAATGAATGGTGTAATCCGCAGCAGGATCACAGTTCAGTGCCTTTTATGCCCACCGATACCTCGATGGCTTCCAAAGGCCATGGACAAGAGCCTTTTGGTGAATATTAGAATGAAGTCTCATCATCCAATGGTTACTGTCATCTGTTAACCTTGCGGCAGAAGTGGATGCAGCATTATGTGCCTGACAAATAGCACTCTCTTCTGAGGCTTCTATGGCCCTTGCTTCAGCAGCACACACTGTATATGTTTCAAGCTGCCCTGGAATAGTTGTAGCTCTAGCAGGGGCACCTCTTTTCAACAGTGTGCAGGAAATTGGTATGGAGCTTTCTGAAATTTATGTATAACTTTCGCTAGTGGTAGTAAAAGTCTTATTTAAAGGTTGATTCTTTGGGACGAATCATATGTGATTGTTTAAAAAAGGCTAGAACCTCAATGCTAAAACGTATTTGCAACAATGGACAATAGTCGAAATATCATAATGGAGGGGTAAATAAGCATCCCTCAAGTGAAACAATGCTGTAGTGGATGCGTGGATGTATTAATAAATACATAAGTGCTTTGTAATAAATTAAAGATTTATTATCACTACATCAATTTGTAAGCAATGTTACACATCGCTTGTACAAAATGCATATTAAATAGTGGTTGCAAATAATACATATTAAAGGAATGCATAATACAGGATACACATTAAAGCAGAATATGTTTGATGGTGTGTGTGTGTGCGTGTGTGTAAATCATGCAGTACAGAGTCACCTTTCTGATTATTCTTTCGTCGTCCTCATAAATGCGTGACGTTCTCTTAAACGTTGGTTCGGGTTCTCTCTAGATACCTATTTCTCCGTTCTATTTATAACATCTCAAATAGCCAGAAAAATAGATATACCGCAAGAGTGTTATTGCGTACAGTAGGTCGCTGGTCGTCCTGTTAAACTTCGCCTGACCTGCTCGGGTCAGAGGTCGAAGGGAGACGATCCATCATTTTTTGTCAGAACAAAGAGATTCTGATTTCGCGCCTTTTTGTGCATTGGTATTTTACGACCAATGATTCTTGGATCTGATTTCGAATCCAAGCTTTGAGAAGGAAGTGCTAATTCTTACACATTGGTAGGTAAACAAAAGTATTAATGAATGCGTTAGTCATTATACACACACGTACTGCGATTTATATGTACTAGAATATTATTACGGTTGTTACAATGTAGGATTACACCGGACGAAATGCGTAGCCGTATTTCGTCTGCAGTTACGTTCTGGGTTCAAATTCCGCTGAGGTCGACTTTGCCTTTCATCCTTTCGGAGTCGATAAATTAAGTACCAGTTACGCACTGGGCTCGATGTAATCAACTTAATTCGTTTGTCTGTCCTTGTTTGTCCCCTCTATGTTTAGCCCCTTGTGGGTAATAAAGAAACATACCTTAGTCTGTATGTAAGTACTGCAGAGAGACAGGTTAACAGAATATAGATAGATAGGAAGAGTAAGGTTTGTGTTGTGTCTGATACCCCATACTTGAAATAAGAGATAGGCCTTTGAGTAGGTACCCACGGACCAAAGAGGAGGAAAACCGATTTGGTTGAGTAAATTCCTAACTAAATTTTATATTATTTCTAACTAAATTATGGAAACTATACGAAGGATTTTTCCAATGTATCATGTTTTTTTTAAAATTATGGATGCTTCGAAAAGATCTAAGAAGTCACTATACTTTCATAAATTTCCTAGTGTAACAGGAGAGAATAACAGGTGGGGGCTTGTGGGGAAATGGGGATTCGGTTTCAAATCCTAGCTTACAAAGTTGGTAGCTATCTGCTACATAAGTATATTATGTGTGTGTGTGTGCGTGTGTGTGTGTGTGTACACACACATACTGAATTTTTGTGGAAAAAACACGCCAACAAATGTGTGAGCGTACACAAACTGAAGAAAAACCATGTCAACTAGTGGCCACCATTAGAGAACACCAAGTATAGCGAGGGAAGTGTCAAAAATGAAAGTGAAATCTTCTCTAACCTACATTCGACTTCATTTCCTATAAAAAAAACTATCTCCGGTTTTTCTTCTTTTGAAAAGTTGTTTTTTTTTTATGTCGTCTGTTTTAGATAATAATAAAACTTTATCACAAAGTTTTCTTGGAAAATAAATTGTGTAAAAGAGGGCAGAGGGAAGTGGTTTTTCTCGGAAGATAATGATAAACTTCTCACAAAGTTTTCTTGGAAAATAAATTGTATAAAAGAGGGCAGAGGGTAAGTGTTTTTTCTCGGAAGATAATGATAAACTTCTCACAAAGTTTTCTTGGAAAATAAATTGTATAAAAGAGGGCAGAGGGTAAGTGTATTTTCTGGGAAAACCATTGATGTCATACAAAGTTGTTGTTAAACCAATCGACAGCTTAAAAACGATTAGATAAAGATTATTCAAGTTTCAGTTTTACTCAGAGTTGTTACGAGGTAAGTTTTCGTTTTACATCTCTCCATTGCTTTACAAATATTTCACAAAATCGCTTTCAATGCTTTTCCTTTACATTATTACTACGTGGATTTGTTGTTTCTTCTCCGTTTTCAGAATGTGTGTGTGTGTGTGTACGTACGTATTTCCAAGTGAAATTTTCCACAAATACCTTTCCGATGGGGTAGATTATGGCTGTATCGGAATTTAGGGTAATAAAAAGGTTGTGTGTCTGCACACATACACACTAACATACATTATATATAAATATAAACATACACACGCACCCACACATATATTTTATTTTCGTGGCTGAGATTCAAAACGAAATTTAAGTCCTTCCATGCCTGTTTCTTTCCTTAATGACCCTGTCAACTTACATTGTTCCACCACCATGTCACCTTAGGTCGTAAGGTGACTTTGCACCAGCCACAGATCTGGACGGTAGCCCCCAACAGGTTGTCATGTAGGAACCTTCAGATGTCCTCCACATATTTATAAGTAACCGTCTTTCTCATTACCTGGTGAGAATGTAGTCAATCTGACTAGTGTAACCACCAGATTAGTAAGTGGACAGGTGACTTGGAGGTTTCCTGAAGTTAGTATTACAGATCATAAGATCATTTGCATCACAGAACTATATGCATACACTTGCATATCTGTACGCCCACACGCACACATACACAGACACACACACGCGCGCGTACACACACACACGCACGCACACACCCGCGCACACACACACACACACACACACACACACACATTTAAATGGGCATTCGGCATTCTTTCGATTTGGATATTTTATCTGTCATTGCTTCCTAGTTGGGATCTTTTCCTTTTGAACGGCAGTTTTCAACACAATTTCTAGTTAACTAAACAATTTGAAACTTCGTATACTGGTAGAATGTGTCAAAAGAAAACATTATTTTCACTTGGGTTTTTTGATAAATTTGTAATTTGTAAGTTTAACGTAGTTTAATTCTTCGAATTTTAACCAATGAATCGCCAGTATTTGAGCTGTGGTAATGTCGCCAACAAAACTCCTGAAGATATGTTGAAAATAGAGCATCAGAAATTCCGTGCCTGTTGCAGTATTTGTTTTTGATAAATGAACTGAAGCGTCGTTTGGGTCTACGAAATTGAAACTGTGATTGACTGTAGAATGGTTTTGGAGCTGGTTGTAAGCTTGCCAACCTAGTTCCTGGAAGGACATGGCTATCAATTATGGGTAGCAATGTGGCAGCACTTCTGTCTGGTACAGGAACTAAAATACATCTCAGACTGTGGTATTCAACCATTCCTACAACCCAGTGACCAATCCAATATTGGCCATTGTGGTACTTCCTGTGCATAAATTTGGATTCATCAATCTCCACCACAACCCCTCCAATATGCATGAGATTTTGAATGCACCTCATGGCACAGATATCTTGAAAGTAATTGTACCAGTTTACTATGGCTTCACTAGACATCTTAACCTGTCACATAACAGTACACTGCTTGCAATCAATTTCAGCCCACCTGTACATCAATTTTGTAAGACGATTTAGTGATAGATGGGAACCAGAGAAAAAGGACTCCCGACTAATACACCGAAACCATTTGCATACAGAACACTTTCACATCTTCCCTTCAGAGACTTGACACTGCTTTACCAAGACCATAGCTTGGTTATAGCACTCTAAGGAATTGTGGATTAATCCTAAATATACCAGGAACCGGATAGTTGAATCCATATCTGTATATATATATATAAAAGGCAGGATATGTGTGTGTGTGTACACGAATGTAATTTATGCATGTCAACAAATTAGCACGCATGTCGCTCCAACTTTAGGAGAACATTTGTCATGATCCTAGCTGCATTTTCGTCAAATTATTTTCCTCCGAGGCACTTGTGAATAGTGGTAAAAATAAATTTTCGACCATAACTTAACAATTTTCACGGCGGAGAAATCCACCATTGTTTACAAACATGAGTTAAGTCCCCTTCTAGCGATGGTGTAAAGAGAGGGTAGGAGAAGGAGATAGATAGATAGAGAGAGAGAGAGAGAGAGAGGGAGATAACAGATTTTTAAAATTTCGCCTTTTTACTGAGTGATTGACAGGCAAAAACAGACAGCTGTTGTTATGTATGTATGTATGTATGTGTGAATGGCTTCAGTCACACACACACGAGCATGTATGCATACAAAACATACGTATGCAATGTGTGTGTGTTGCCCGTATATATATATATATATATATATATAGGTCCTCTTGTCAGGTCCTCTTGTCAGGTCCTCTTGTCATACTCTTGTCCCCCAGGTCCTTGTCCTCTTATCCCCCAGGTCCTCTTGTCATACTCAAACTCGGTGTGTGACACACTAATTGTACATATTAGGCAACTTGATGTAGTTGTGTGTGCTACATATCGCCCTCCAGATGCCCCAAGCCATGTGGGCAAGTTTGAAGACTGCCTTATAAAAATAGAAGAAATTCTAACCACATTAGAACAACACATAGGTGTGCTTCTTATGGGAGACTTCAATCTGCCCAATGTCAGATGGCCCGAGGGCCTTTCTCTCCCAGGAATGACAAGATGTGAATGAGGACAGGCAAGGTCCCTCCTGAACCTCATCAACACCCTGTACATGGAGCAGGTAATACTCCAACCAACCAGGGCAGGTAACACACTGGATCTCTGCTTCACAAATGACATGGATCTCATCCATAATGTGAAAGTGACACCGACACTACTCTCGGATCACAACATGATAGAGCTGACCATGTATGGGCCAAAAGAGAGCACGGACATGCAGCCTACAAGAAACCCTCAAAATCTTTCAGCTTGAACTACCATAAGGCAAACTGGAAACAAATTGAGAAAGAGATCCTCAAACAAAACTGGCCTAAATGTCTCTCCTCGCCAGACATCGACGTGAAACTTCAACAATTCATGTCTGTAATGCAAGCCATATGCTACAAATGTGTCCCAGAGAGAAAGGCCACTGTACACAAGAACAAAATCCCCAGAGAGAGGAAAATTTTAATGAGACGGCGTACGAAATTTTCAAATCGCCTAAACAAACAGATTGAAAGCAGTGAAAAGTCCCGCCTAAAAATAAAACTGTTGGAAATCGAAAAATGTCTGCAACTCTCCCATGAAAAAGAAAGAGCAGACAAAGAAGCCTGGGCTATAGAAAACATAAAATCTAACCCCAGAGCTTTCTACAGGTATGCCAAAGAAACAGCTACAGTGCACTGTAGAATAGGGCCACTCCTCGAAAAGGATGGCACACTTACAGGAAAACCAATGAGGGTAAGTGAAATACTGAATGAGCAATTCAAGAGTGTTTTCACTCCACCCCTTGGGCATCTCCAAATCACCAATCCAACAGACTTTTTTACCACTGCAGATATAAAATCAGAGGCGGCGACGATAGATTACATCGATATAAAGGAAGACGATGTAACCAAGGCTATAGATGAAATGAAAACAGACTCAGCTACTGGCCCCGATGGATTCCCGGCAATCCTCCTAAAAGCATGTAAGAGAGTCCTAGCAAGACCACTGCAGTTCCTCTTTCAGAGCTTCCTTGCAGCTGGCAAACTTCCAGGAAAACTGAAGGAAGGTAAAATATGCCCCATTCATAAAGGAGGTAGCAGAGCGGAAGCCAAGAACTATAGACCTATCTCTCTGACCTCACACATCAGCAAGGTCATGGAACGAATAGTCAGAAGGAAGCTGATCACCTTCCTTGAAGAGAATGACTTGCTGCCCGACACCCAACATGGTTTCCGACCAGGGAGAAGCTATTTAACTCAGCTCCTACAACACTATGACTGGGTGCTGAAACGGCTGCTCAACCACTCAAATGTGGAAGTGATATATCTCGACTTTGCAAAGGCCTTTGATAAAGTCGATCATGGAATGATATGTCACAAACTGTGTGATCTCAACATAGTTGGAAAACTGGGAGAATGGCTTCATGACTTTCTGAAGGATAGAAGTCAGGTGGTAGTAGCCAATGGGGCCACCTCCATTAACACACAAATAGTGAGCGGTGTTCCGCAGGGCACTGTTCTGGGACCACTACTGTTCATAATGGCCCTCTCAGACATGCCCTCAGCACGCAGAGAGCCACGATCACAAGTTATGCAGATGATACAAAAGTTTCACAGGCAATACAGAACCCTGAGGACACTAAACACCTGCAATGTGAGCTGGACGAAATATACAAGTGGGCTGAAAAGAATAGCATGCAGTTCAATGCTGGAAAGTTTCAAGCTTTATACTATCAGCATGCAAAACTGAATGCAATACCCAATGAATACACTGGACCCGGAGGGATTGCAATCCCAGAGGCACAATCAGTGCGTGACCTGGGTATTCACATGAGTGATGACGCGACCTTTCATGTACATGTTGCTAAACTGACAATGAAATGTAGACGGCTGGCTGGATGGATTCTTAGAACCTTTAGAACAAGAGAACAAGAAACCATGATGGTCCTCTGGAAGACACTTGTCCTAAGCCACTTTGACTATTGCTCTCAGCTATGGTCACCATCCAGTGTCAAGTTGATCACAGAACTTGAGGCGATCCAACGAAGCTACACAAAGAAGATAGCCTCTATGCAGAATGTAAGCTACTGAGAAAGACTCAAGAGATTAAAATTATATTCCCTGGAGTGTAGGCGGGAAAGATATGCCATAATATACATATGGAATATCCTGGAGGGAAGTGTCCTGAACTTTGGCATCGAGAGTTATTCAAATGCCAGAACTGGGCGCCACTGCGTGGTGCCTAGGACTCCAAACCTGCCATCAAGATGTAGGACAAGATTCTGTGATAGCCTGGGCTTCCGAGGCCCACAGCTCTTCAATATCCTCCCGAAGAACCTGAGAGACCTGCATGGGGTGGATACAAATGTCTTTAAAATGAAGCTGGATCTCTTCTTGTCAGGTGTCCCAGATGAACCAACTTCACGGCAGGAGGGGCAGATGAGGGCAGCTGCATCGAACTCTCTCATGCACCAAATAGCAGTTGCTAGAAAGCCTCCATGAAGTGAAACCAAGTAGCAACACCAAATGGCGGTGCCCCAGCATGGCCACAGCTCATAAGCTGAAACTAGAATCAATCAATCAATCAATCAATCAATCATATATATATATATATATATATATATATATATATATATATGTATGTATATATATATATTGTTACGGTTTAGCTGGTGCATTTCCCGGTGACCCACATTGGAATTATGGTTCCGGCATGTCTAGTAGAAAAGTGACAGTCTTTTGTTCACGGAAGACTAATGGGTTTTGGAGGGACCTTTCTGACCTTGTGCGGTCGATTGGAGGTCATTCTGAGCACCCCTTGAAGAAGTAAAGAGGAAGACAGATTAAGGGGTGAGAGCAAATAGAGATAGAGTATAAGGCTAAAGGGACAGATGGAGAGGGTAAAAGATTGAGGCGATATAGAGAGAGTAAGGAATCAGATAGCAAATAGAAAGACTATAGGTGGTAGAACAGAGGGAGATGAGGGAGTGGAAGTCAGGACAAGGAAGTGAGGTTCTGGGCAGTCGTTGAGCGGTCGTCGAAGAACACAGACGGATCTGGCAGTCGCTGGCCGGTCCTCGAAGAAGACAGATGGATCTTGGATTTAAGGAGCAAGCGTTGGAATTCTTAGGAGCAAGTTGGATGCGAGAAAGCTTGGCGGCACAGAAGGGAATTAGCAGTATTCAGAGGAATTAGCAGTATTGAGAGGAATGGGACACTGGCAGATTCAATTAGGAATTGAGGTATGTGTTTGTGCATTGATATATGTCACGGTGTATTGAACAGTAAGAGAAAAAGAACAGTCAAGGACTCTGTCGATGTGGTCGATAAAGGACATTGTGAAGAAGAAGAGTAAAGGACTTGTTGATTGTGATGTTTAGGAAGAGACTTTAAAGAACTGTTGTCTTGGGACGTGTACTCTTGAATTGTTACATGATGTTGTATTATGCTTTGAGTTGTACTCTTGAAATGCTGTTGTATTATGTATTGAGTAGTCACGTGCATGCTTTGATGTATCTTGATGTTGTAACAATTGTAATTGTCGTATAAACTGTTGTTTGAATATAAGCCAGTGTTGCCAGTTGTTGCCTTGCCTCTTTGGGTTGTATCTCGGGTTGTGCCTCTGTATCTCTGTGCTGTTGAGGTTGTGGCAGTATCTATCTGTATCTCCTCTCTCCGCCTCTTTGGGTTCCGTGGCGGAACTTGTGTGAGCCGTTCGGGACGGGCGACGACGGGTGATTCCGTAACAATATATATACACAATATAAACGATATTTTCTCCGTTTCTCTACAACTAATTTCCAAATTAGCTGAATCCGTTGCTCTACTTATAGCGATATATAGCTGGTTGTGTGTGAACATGGGAGAAAGCAGAGGTTACCAGAGCAAAAGACCTAAGTGTTGACTGTAGACACGCTCCTTCGCAAACGATCAGCTATTATTTTGTAAACAATGTTTCAAAACTGTTCATGTTTTCGAAAGGAGAGATCTGACTCTCACATCTCTGCGGGAGAAGGTAGGCCTCTCTATTCCACTTACAAAACTTACGTCTGGATGTTTACAAATTTGCATTTTGTAAACAATGTTTTGAAACTGTTCATATTTTCGACAGGAGAGATCTGGTTCTTTTCAACGATAATGTATACCAATTTTGATGTATTTTGTTCAAACTTGATGCCAACATTACTTAGGACTCATTGGATCTTTGAATGCTTTAAGTTCTCCAAAAACGAAAAAAAAAAAAAAAAAGATGAGGGGAAAAAATTGTTAAACCGATTCTTTATGGGATTTCCCAATCAAATTGTCTGCAAAATTTCAACCGAAAGTTTACCAATTTCAACAGATTTCACTCAAATTTGACGTCGATGTTACTTTGTTTGCTTTGAAATAAAGAGCTTGATTAGCTTAATAATCCTTAGCCCTGAGCAAAGCCAGGCTATACTGCTAGTCATTTGTTATAACACAAATTTCGTCTAGTTGGTAATTCCTTTCGACCATATCATTAATGCCAATAACCGTTTCAACAATCCGATGTTATCTGGCCTCTTAGAATTAAGCAGTAGAGTTTGACGTGGGTGTGTAAAAGTTAAATTATGAACTTGCAAGACATGTCTGAGAGTTCAATGGAAAAGTTTTGCTGGTTCAGTAAACCTCATGTGCAAAACGCTTAGCAAATCAAACTGTTCAGAATAGAAGAAGAATCAGTGAAGAAGCCAGAAAAGCCACCTACAACAAAACAAAACCGTTGCATATGGTCAAAGTAAATCTTTTTTAAAAAAAATAACCATCTAATAAGACAGTTCTTTTTTTCTCTCTTCTTCTTTAAAAGCATTTAACAACAGAAGGCAGTTTTTCTTCTCTTTTTCCTTTCTTTTTCTGCAATGGCCTTTCTCGGTCACAAGTGGATGACCATCATGTATGTATGTATATCATAATTCAGTTTATTTCAAGATTTCTTACCAATGGAGAAAGAACCAGTTTCTAACCTAAATCCAAGGTTCCTTTATTGGAATTTCAACATCAACAACAGGGTAGTTTTGGTTGTTGTGTCTGTATATATGTATGTATGTGCATATTTGTATGTTTTATTTTATGTATGAATTCTCATGCATATAGTTACATATCTAGACATGCTCATATATATTTAAATGATAAACTTCTGGAAAGTTTTACAGACTTTTACAGTTTCAGTGATGGACTGGATATGTAGTCTTGGAATTAGCTTTCTCCTGTCTGGTTTTGAGAAACCTTGTATGTATATATGTATGTGTGTATATATGTATGTATGTATGCTTGTATATGTATATATGTACGTACATACTTTTCATAAAGAATCTAAGCATGCTGCTTGAAAATAAATGGGAAAAACTTGGTCTGCAATGTTTGCGGTCCTGTATGTTTGTTAAGAACAGGACTCGTTAGTCACTAACAGATCTGCAAGTGTAAAGTACAAGGTAGCTTCATGCACACAATGTTCCTAAAGATCAGGAATGGTTTTCCTCGGTCACGAGTGGATGGCCATCATCATCTTCATCATCATCATCATCATCATCATCATCATCATCACCATCATCATGTACATATACAATTACGTATGTATGTATGTTATGTATGTGTGTATGTAGGTATGCTAGTATGTTATGAATTTATATATGTATGTTATGTCTGTATGTAGGCATATATGAATGTATTTATATATGTATGTATGAATGTATGTATGAATGTATGTATGTGAAATATATGTTACATATGTATGCGCATATATATGTTGTGTATGTTATAAATTTATCATTCACACATGGTAAGTGAATAATATTCTTAAGGTCAACATTTACTCACTTGCAACTAATTTTAGGTTTTATAACAAACTCAGTTTTTAACCAAATTAGATGATGTTTACATTTTTAAATTGATCTTATCCTAAGCTACATTTTCGGTTATAAAACTTGAAAATTGCTTTGGTAGAAGAAAAGTTTGAGTTAAATATGTGAGGTCAAAAACAGGAGAATAACGCCTGAAATCGACTTTGTGACCAAATATTTTTCTTTTTAAGAAATCTATATTTTATTTTAACTTGTATGATAGATTTTGGTGAGAGGAATCTATCTATGTTAGTTATATGCAAAAATATTCAGTAGATTTAGATTAATAACTGAAATCGACTTTGACTCCAAATATTCTTCTTTCAAAAGAAAACTATATTTAAATTCAACTTTTCTTGACTACAGGAATCCTATGATGCTAATTATATATATAAGAAATTTAAATAAAATACTATTGGGGCCAAATGTGCCGAAAACAGTGATAATGCCTAAAAGCAAATTCAAAACCTAAGCATTTAGATTTTGTGTAAAAATTTTGTTTTCATTTAGCTCATATGATAGAACTCATCAAGACGAGTGTCTTGGTGCTAATCTTTTCAAAAAATATTCAAAATGAGAAAAGTTGAATGTGCTCAATGAATGTAAAACTATTTTCAAGTAATATTATTACTTACTAGCAGAGATGCCTGGCATTGCTCAAGATTATAATGGCATAGTTTGTACATATATATTGCAGTTATGTTGAAACAGGTGATGTGGGAAAGTGAAGCATTGACCATGAAGCATTTGTGGAGTAGATGTTAAAGCTTTGCACAAATGACAAGAATATATGCACAGATGACAAGAAAGGTCACCGATTTGGACAGAATTATCATTTTTATAAGAATGCGATGGATCATATCTGAAAGAAGCTCCAGGTGTTGTGAAGAACGAATTTGTATGTGACCTGATTCTGAGAGCTATTCTATTGAACCTCTGTGTAATCTGGTGAGCTAAACGTTTTAATGATTCAGCATTAAGTGCTGCAGCTGCATGCCTTTGCTGATCTTCAGAAAGTCTCATCTTCTTTCTGTCTTGAGACTCCATCTGATGTCCAGCAGAATGCCTTTGTTGATCTTGGGAAAGTCTCATCTCCTTTCTGTCTTGAGACTCCATCTGATGTCCAGCAGAATGCCTTTGCTGATCTTGGGAAAGTCTCATCTCCTTTCTGTCTTGAGACTCCATCTGATGTCCAGCAGAATGCCTTTGCTGATCTTGGGAAAGTCTCATCTCCTTTCTGTCTTGAGACTCCAGCAGAATGCCTTTGTTGATCTTGGGAAAGTCTCATCTCCTTTCTGTCTTGAGACTCCATCTGATGTCCAGCAGAATGCCTTTGTTGATCTTCAGAAAGTCTCATCTCCTTTCTGTCTTGAGACTCCATCTGATGTCCAGCAGAATGCCTTTGTTGATCTTGGGAAAGTCTCATCTCCTTTCTGTCTTGAGACTCCATCTGATGTCCAGCAGAATGCCTTTGTTGATCTTCAGAAAGTCTCATCTCCTTTCTGTCTTGAGACTCCATCTGATGTCCAGCAGAATGCCTTTGCTGATCTTCAGAAAGTCTCATCTCCTTTCTGTCTTGAGACTCCATCTGATGTCCAGCAGAATGCCTTTGTTGATCTTGGGAAAGTCTCATCTCCTTTCTGTCTTGAGACTCCATCTGATGTCCAGCAGAATGCCTTTGCTGATCTTGGGAAAGTCTCATCTCCTTTCTGTCTTGAGACTCCATCTGATGTCCAGCAGAATGCCTTTGTTGATCTTGGGAAAGTCTCATCTCCTTTCTGTCTTGAGACTCCATCTGATGTCCAGCAGAATGCCTTTGCTGATCTTCAGAAAGTCTCATCTCCTTTCTGTCTTGAGACTCCATCTGATGTCCAGCAGAATGCCTTTGCTGATCTTCAGAAAGTCTCATCTCCTTTCTGTCTTGAGACTCCATCTGATGTCCAGCAGAATGCCTTTGTTGATCTTGGGAAAGTCTCATCTCCTTTCTGTCTTGAGACTCCATCTGATGTCCAGCAGAATGCCTTTGCTGATCTTCAGAAAGTCTCATCTCCTTTCTGTCTTGAGACTCCATCTGATGTCCAGCAGAAGGCCTTTGTTGATCTTGGGAAAGTCTCATCTCCTTTCTGTCTTGAGACTCCATCTGATGTCCAGCAGAATGCCATTGCTGATCTTCAGAAAGTCTCATCTCCTTTCTGTCTTGAGACTCCATCTGATGTCCAGCAGAATGCCTTTGTTGATCTTGGGAAAGTCTCATCTCCTTTCTGTCTTGAGACTCCATCTGATGTCCAGCAGAATGCCTTTGCTGATCTTCAGAAAGTCTCATCTCCTTTCTGTCTTGAGACTCCATCTGATGTCCAGCAGAATGCCTTTGTGATCTTGGGAAAGTCTCATCTCCTTTCTGTCTTGAGACTCCATCTGATGTCCAGCAGAATGCCTTTGCTGATCTTCAGAAAGTCTCATCTCCTTTCTGTCTTGAGACTCCATCTGATGTCCAGCAGAATGCCTTTGCTGATCTTCAGAAAGTCTCATCTCCTTTCTGTCTTGAGACTCCATCTGATGTCCAGCAGAATGCCTTTGTTGATCTTGGGAAAGTCTCATCTCCTTTCTGTCTTGAGACTCCATCTGATGTCCAGCAGAATGCCTTTGTTGATCTTGGGAAAGTCTCATCTCCTTTCTGTCTTGAGACTCCATCTGATGTCCAGCAGAATGCCTTTGCTGATCTTCAGAAAGTCTCATCTCCTTTCTGTCTTGAGACTCCATCTGATGTCCAGCAGAATGCCTTTGCTGATCTTCAGAAAGTCTCATCTCCTTTCTGTCTTGAGACTCCATCTGATGTCCAGCAGAATGCCTTTGCTGATCTTGGGAAAGTCTCATCTCCTTTCTGTCTTGAGACTCCATCTGATGTCCAGCAGAATGCCTTTGCTGATCTTCAGAAAGTCTCATCTCCTTTCTGTCTTGAGACTCCATCTGATGTCCAGCAGAATGCCTTTGCTGATCTTCAGAAAGTCTCATCTCCTTTCTGTCTTGAGACTCCATCTGATGTCCAGCAGAATGCCTTTGCTGATCTTCAGAAAGTCTCATCTCCTTTCTGTCTTGAGACTCCATCTGATGTCCAGCAGAATGCCTTTGCTGATCTTGGGAAAGTCTCATCTCCTTTCTGTCTTGAGACTCCATCTGATGTCCAGCAGAATGCCTTTGCTGATCTTCAGAAAGTCTCATCTCCTTTCTGTCTTGAGACTCCATCTGATGTCCAGCAGAATGCCTTTGCTGATCTTGGGAAAGTCTCATCTCCTTTCTGTCTTGAGACTCCATCTGATGTCCAGCAGAATGCCTTTGCTGATCTTGGGAAAGTCTCATCTCCTTTCTGTCTTGAGACTCCATCTGATGTCCAGCAGAATGCCTTTGCTGATCTTGGGAAAGTCTCATCTCCTTTCTGTCTTGAGACTCCATCTGATGTCCAGCAGAATGCCTTTGCTGATCTTGGGAAAGTCTCATCTCCTTTCTGTCTTGAGACTCCATCTGATGTCCAGCAGAATGCCTTTGCTAATCTTCAGAAAGTCTCATCTCCTTTCTGTCTTGAGACTCCATCTGATGTCCAGCAGAATGCCTTTGCTGATCTTCAGAAAGTCTCATCTCCTTTCTGTCTTGAGACTCCATCTGATGTCCAGCAGAATGCCTTTGCTGATCTTGGAAAGTCTCATCTCCTTTCTGTCTTGAGACTCCATCTGATGTCCAGCAGAATACCTTTGCTGATCTTCAGAAAGTCTCATCTCCTTTCTGTCTTGAGACTCCATCTGATGTCCAGCAGAATGCCTTTGCTGATCTTGGAAAGTCTCATCTCCTTTCTGTCTTGAGACTCCATCTGATGTCCAGCAGAATGCCTCTGCTGATCTTGGGAAAGTCTCATCTCCTTTCTGTCTTGAGACTCCATCTGATGTCCAGCAGAATGCCTCTGCTGATCTTGGGAAAGTCTCATCTCCTTTCTGTCTTGAGACTCCATCTGATGTCCAGCAGAATGCCTCTGCTGATCTTGGGAAAGTCTCATCTCCTTTCTGTCTTGAGACTCCATCTGATGTCCAGCAGAATGCCTTTGCTGATCTTGGGAAAGTCTCATCTCCTTTCTGTCTTGAGACTCCATCTGATGTCCAGCAGAATGCCTCTGCTGATCTTGGGAAAGTCTCATCTCCTTTCTGTCTTGAGACTCCATCTGATGTCCAGCAGAATGCCTCTGCTGATCTTGGGAAAGTCTCATCTCCTTTCTGTCTTGAGACTCCATCTGATGTCCAGCAGAATGCCTTTGTTGATCTTGGGTAAGTCTCATCTCCTTTCTGTCTTGAGACTCCATCTGATGTCCAGCAGAATGCCTTTGCTGATCTTGGGAAAGTCTCATCTCCTTTCTGTCTTGAGACTCCATCTGATGTCCAGCAGAATGCCTCTGCTGATCTTGGGAAAGTCTCATCTCCTTTCTGTCTTGAGACTCCATCTGATGTCCAGCAGAATGCCTCTGCTGATCTTGGGAAAGTCTCATCTCCTTTCTGTCTTGAGACTCCATCTGATGTCCAGCAGAATGCCTTTGCTGATCTTCAGAAAGTCTCATCTCCTTTCTGTCTTGAGACTCCATCTGATGTCCAGCAGAATGCCTTTGCTGATCTTGGGAAAGTCTCATCTCCTTTCTGTCTTGAGACTCCATCTGATGTCCAGCAGAATGCCATTGCTGATCTTCAGAAAGTCTCATCTCCTTTCTGTCTTGAGACTCCATCTGATGTCCAGCAGAATGCCTTTGCTGATCTTCAGAAAGTCTCATCTCCTTTCTGTCTTGAGACTCCATCTGATGTCCAGCAGAATGCCTTTGTTGATCTTGGGAAAGTCTCATCTCCTTTCTGTCTTGAGACTCCATCTGATGTCCAGCAGAATGCCATTGCTGATCTTCAGAAAGTCTCATCTCCTTTCTGTCTTGAGACTCCATCTGATGTCCAGCAGAATGCCTCTGCTGATCTTGGGAAAGTCTCATCTCCTTTCTGTCTTGAGACTCCATCTGATGTCCAGCAGAATGCCTTTGCTGATCTTCAGAAAGTCTCATCTCCTTTCTGTCTTGAGACTCCATCTGATGTCCAGCAGAATGCCTTTGTTGATCTTGGGAAAGTCTCATCTCCTTTCTGTCTTGAGACTCCATCTGATGTCCAGCAGAATGCCTTTGCTGATCTTCAGAAAGTCTCATCTCCTTTCTGTCTTGAGACTCCATCTGATGTCCAGCAGAATGCCTTTGTTGATCTTGGGAAAGTCTCATCTCCTTTCTGTCTTGAGACTCCATCAGATGTCCAGCAGAATGCCTTTGCTGATCTTCAGAAAGTCTCATCTCCCTTCTCTCTTGAGGTCCTATATGATGTGTTGCAGCATGCGTTTGGTGTTCTTTGGAAAGTGTCATGTCCCTTCTTCCCTCTTGAGACTCCATCTGATGTACTGCAGCATGCCTTTGCTAATCTTGAGAATATCTCATGTTGCTTATCTCTTGAGACACTCGCCTTCAGTTTTCTGCACTCCCCCTTGCTTTGTAGGTGTTTCTGGAGAGGTTATGATTTTTTCTTTGGGGGTATATTTTTTTTTAATATTAGAAACAAAAAATTTTGTACATAGAAAAAAAATATACATTAATCTCTGTTTTTGTAAGCAGTTGTATATTTATAGTATGTCAATATGTTTTTATGTGGTGTAAATTAACCAAATACGAGCAAATTGTAAATACCCTGCATCTGCTGCAATAATTCTGAACTGTTAATTGAATGGTAGATGTGTATTTTTATATATCCTGGACATGCCACCTAATTGTTTTTTGTCAAGAGTTTCACCTCCAGCCGTTCTCGTCACATACGTATTAGGTTGTTTCACATGAAACGTCTCATTTTTAATTACTTATTATTTCAGTCATTTAAAAAATCAATTATGTATACGTTGCATTTAATTTTGACTCTTTTTCTTTCCCAACAATATTGGTATACAAAATTTGTACCCACAGACCTTATGAAAATGATAACAACCAAACTATGTTGAGTGATTTTCTCGTATGATTACAAACTGGGTTACTCTGCCACAGAGGCTCTATGGTAAATGTTTTGTTTGCCGCAAAATGAGTAAGACAAAATACTATGTGCTGCTTCAGTTCTTCAGAAAACAGACGCATACAGATATCCATCTGAAAACGTCAGAAACATTCAGACATGCCAAAAGAATAACATTTAAAAATCTAAATCAAATGAAAGAGGATCAGGGAAAAAATGGCACAGGATATGAAATTAATGAAATTAGACTAAATATAAGAAAACCCAACATAAAATCTTCTTCTTCTTCTTCTTCTTCTTCTTCTTCTTCTTCTTCTTCTTCTTCTTCTTCTTCTTCTTCTTCTTCTTCTTCTTCTTCTTCTTCTTCTTCTTCTTCTTCTATTAACCTTCCTTTGATATTGCTGCACCTCTTATGTGTCCATAGCTTACACTGGGTACATCTTAAGGAGTTTCTACCCACACCTTTTCTACAGATCAAGCAGGGCCACCTACCTGAAGGGGTGTGTGATGTGTTCACCTTCCTACTTGCTAGAACTTTGGTCTTTGCTACATTGACTCTAAGGCCTTTTGATTCTAAACCAAGCTTCCACACACGAAATTTCTTCTCTAGTTCCAGTAGTGATTCTGCTACAAGGGCTAGGTCATCAGCATAGAGGAGCTCTCAGGGGCAACCCCTCTTGAATTCCTCTGTTATTGTCTGGAGGACTATGATGAATAAAAGGGGACTGAGGGCTGAACCTTGGTGGACCCCTACTTCTACCCAGAATTCTTCACTATACTCATTGCCAACCCTAACCTTACTAACAGCATCTCTGTTTAGGGCCTGTACAGCCCTTATTAACCATTTGTCTATCTCCAGTTTCCACATCACCCACCAGATAAGGGATCGGGGGACCCTGTCAAAGGCTTTCTCCAAGTCCACAAAGGCTAAGTATAGGGGTTTATCTTTGGCTAGGTATTTCTCCTGCAGTTGTCGAACCAGGAATATGGCATCAGTGGTGCTTCTGCCTGGAACAAAACCGAACTGTATCTCATCTAAGCAGACTCTCACCCTAATGAGATGGGCTATGATCCCCTCTATCACCTTCATCACCTGATCCAGCAGTTTGATTCCTCTGTAGTTATTTCTGTCTAGAGCATCACCTTTACCCTTGTAGCAGTAGACTATGGTGCTGCTATGCCAGTCATTGGGTATGACTCCGTTATGAACTACCTGGTTTACAATGTGGGTGACTAGGCCATAGCCCACACCACCAGATATTTTAAGCATCTTAGCAGTGATTCCTGATCAGGTAGGGGCTTTTCCTGGCTTCATACCCTTAATTGCTTTATCTACCAAGACACTGTCTATTGGGATATCTGGTCCCTCTACTGGGTCAACATTTGGCAGGCTTTCCTCCTCCCATTCATTCTCCATATTCAGCAGTCTCTCATAATGGCTTCTCCAAGCCTCTTTCTTTTCAGAATCACTAAAAGCAAGTGCACCATCATCCATTCGAACACATTTCTTTCCTGTGACATCACAATTTTCTCTCACACACTCTCTTGCAATCCGAAATACTTTGGCAAACTTCTTCTTTTCCACTTCTCCCTTGGCCACGTACACCTGCCTCCCAGCCTCCCTTTTGGCTACGTGGTACAGTTCCCTGCTACCCACATCCTTCCAGGCTTTCCAGGCCTGTTTTTTTGCTCTAATGGCTTTGTCTACCGTTCTATTCCACCACCACGTAACTCTGGGTCTGGAAGGGACTTTGCACCATCTGCAGACTTGGTCAGTGGCACTCAGCAAGCTGTCCCGTAGGAATTCCTAGCTACTTTCTATGTCCGACGTCTGAAGCTCCTCCTCCCTCTCATCAAATTTCTTGATGAGGATGTCCCTAAATCTCTGACCATGTGAAGGGTTCTTTAGCTTCCAAATCCTTCTTTTCTGGATTGGTCTGTTTCTTGGAGTCCTTCTGGCTTCAAGCTTAAAGTCACTAATGATTAGCCTATGCTGAGGGATACATTCTTCACCCGGGAGGGTCTTTGTATTTAAGAGCGACCCTGCATCCTGCTATCTGGTGAGGATGAAGTCTATTTGGCTAGCGGAATCTCCTGACTGATAGGTTATCAGGTGGCAGTCTGGCTTCCTGAAGTTAGTGTTGCAGATTAAAAGGTTACATGCATCACAGAATTCCAGTAGCTTCGTGTACCCCAGTGAAGATTCCAGATACCTGCCTAACATGCCCATTAAAGTATCTAGCCACAAAGATGAGGTCATTTCCACTCATCTTTGAGGTAGCCTGTAGAAGGGTTTCATAAAAGTGGTCCTTCTGATCATTTGGTAACCCCGCATGTCGGGTGTAGGCAGAGATAATTGTTGCTGTGCTGTTCTGTAGGGCTAGCCTGATCTTAAGCACTCTATCGCATACCCTGACAACCTCTATGACCTTTTCCACCCATTTCTCTTCAAGGAGTATGCCAACATCCCCTACACCATCCATGTTACCTTGCCAGAAGACCTTATACCTATGTGCCTTGCCTGTGAGAACCCTAGCTGAAGCCCCTCTCCATCTTACCTCTTGTATGCAGCATACATCAACCCATCTCCTTTCAAGCATCTCTACAATCTCACTAGATCTACCTTTCAGTGTGCCAACACTGACAGTGCCAACTCTGAAAACTGGGAAGGTAATGTGGAGTGAGGTTTGGGGAGGAGGGATGTTATTTAGTGCCTGAAAAGAAGAGGGTTGTTGTGGTGTTCGTCATTTAGGCATGTTTCGTTGATCTCCCTTTCGACCTGAAAACATTCAAGCATGTTTGATTGCTGCCCTTACTGGAGGTAGGAGCTAGTGTTAACAGCGTTGTAAGCAATTATCGTTTCTGCCAACTCCTCCTCCCGAATGGTGTTGTTCTCTATATTACCTGCACTCTCTCTTTCTCTATCTCTCTCCCTCTCTTTCTCTACCTGCCCCCCTCTCTCTATCTCTCTCCTCCTTCTCTACCTCTCTCCCTCTCTTTCTCTATCTCTCTACTGTGACAAGTGCAACCAGGTTCGGCTATATTTAATTCCATTTTCGTTGTTTAGAAATATGCCAACAACTACCCATTTCCTTGGCCTTGGGAAGTAAATGTAAAAGCTATTTGGCTGTCTGTGCATGCTTGTTTCTGTGTGCATTTGTGCTTGTTTCCTTTCTCTTTGTCTGAACCCTTCCCCGCTGGTGGTACCCGCCATTATACCTGCAAGCCCATCTATTTGGACAAACTAGACCAGCTTTCAGCTGACACCCCGCCCCTGGAATATCCATATTTCTGCTACACCGCTTAAATCTACATCATTCAATGACCATAATGCTTATGCTTACAACGCTGCTAACAATACCTCCTACCTCCTGTAAATTTCAACTATATATATATATATCTAAATTAAATTAGAGATAAAACCACTATTAGGCAAATCAAACAGTGAAAAACATAAACCAAAACATAGAAATAAATAAAATTAATATAATATACAAAATATATAAAATATAAAATTATTTAAATTTAAAATTTTTAATTTATATTTATAAATTTTTATATTTTTTTATATTATTTTGAAAATTTTAAATTTATAAATTTTTAAACTTTTAATTTTTAAATTTATTATTATTATTTTCATTTTTATTTTTCTTAATTAATTAATTAATTTTTTATTTATTCATTTATTTTTTTATTAAAACGTATTAAAAAGTTCAATATGATATAATAAGTATTTACTTATTACTTATTATATTATATTAAACTTTTGAATAGCCTTTCTTAAGAAGTGAAACCATTAGACTTTTATTTTTTTCAGAATGCTAGTTTGAAGCGATCACTTCGTAAACAAATTTACGCAGATTGTAAACAAACACAAAATGGGGGTTCAAAGTTTGAAAAATTTGTGAAGCAAATACTGGGTACTGCATGGATTTAGTTTTTATACAGGGAAAATAATGTTAGTCAGCATGGCATAGGGAACGATGTGGTTTGAAATTTATCATTTCCATACCATAACCAGGGTCGTATATTATTTTTTGACCGATTTCTTTAGTTCGGTCAAACTTGCAGTGGATTCCAGTAAAGAAATAAATAAATAGAAATATATATATATATATATCTATGTATAGATAAATAGATAAATAAAATAAAATACAAATTAAGATGAGTACAAAGATAATCTTAATATATAAGGCTGCCAAACAAATACAGAGAGAGAGAGAGAAGAAGAGAGATAGATATAAACAGATATACATGTATTTGTATACGTATAAATACATATGTACATACATACAAATATACATACATAGCAACATATGGATGCGAGACCTAGACACTAAAGAAAGCTGACCAGAGGAGAATTAATGCATTCAAGCTTTGGTGTTGGAGAAGACTTTTACGGATTCCATGGACAGCGAGGGTCACCAATGGAGAAGTTCTTAAGCAGATCAAGCCGAAAATGTCGCTAGAAGCTAGGATCACCATGCATAGATTGGCATATTTCGGTCATATTATGCGGAGAAAATCCCTGGAGAAGGACATCATGCTCAGAATGGTCAGTGGCAAGAGAGGAAGAGGCCGACCAAGAACCTGCTGGCTTGACATCATCAAGAGGGATACTGGAATGGACATAGCCAATCTGAAAGAAGCGGCCCAGGATAGAACTGACTGGAGGACACTGATCCAACGAGTGACCGAGAGTCGATTTCGACTGGGCAGATAAATAGATACATACATACAAATACATACATACGAACATCCATGAAAATAAATACATACAAACATATATAGATGATAATAATAATAATGATGATGATGGTAACAATAATGATAATAATAATGATAGATAGATAGTAAATGAGCTATAGGAGTGAAATATGAATGATGTAAAATGGGGAATTAGGTTTTGCTAGGTTGATTCAAGAGATTGCTTATCTGAATGACTTTGCAGCCTTTACTCCATGTGGTAAGCTGTCTATTTTAAAAATAACTGGGTGAACTTTTGAAAAACTTTGGCTGTTACTTCTAGCATATCTGGACTGTTTGAAGGCTACATGTATTTCAGGTTTACATCAGGCATGTTAAGTGGATGTTTATGATGTGGATAGCACAGTATTGTTACATGGATGGTGAGTAACTTGTATTTGTCTAGCATTAAATCTTGGTTTTATTTTGCAGGAATATCTGTCTCGAATATGGGAGGAGATGAAGAGGGCAGAACGATATTGGTGTCAGGAGTCCCAACTGATTTCCGTTTGGAAGCCATTCAGTCTTATTTTGAGAACAAGAGGAGATCAAGTGGAGGACCTATTAAAGGAATCCAAGGACGGATCCAAGATTCTGGGGAAGTTATTATCACATTTGAATCGGAAAAAGGTTAGAAGAAATATTCTTTATTTCATGAAATCATTTACAGACATCGTCAAAAAGTCTGTTGTCCATGCTTGCATAGGTTGGACAATTTGTATGTAGTTACTGTGAACACATTAGATTAATATAAGCAATGTCAACCATCACCACTGTCACCATCATCAATTTTCTATAATGGAATGTGTTGAATAGTTTGATAGGATCATAATGAAGAGGTCTCATCACTGAAACATGCTTGGAGTTGTCTCTCTATTGCTAAATATATTGTTTATTTGGGAAATAATTATGGGGAAGATATTCTTTATTTGGGAAGTAGTTATGGGTTGGTGAGAGAAAGGGCATCCTGCTTTATATTGCTCCCTCAAATACCCACAATAGCATAGAAAAAAAACAAACAAACATAAAATGAATGTCATGTGTCAGATCATAGATTTGC
Organism: Octopus sinensis; assembly: GCF_006345805.1. Classification (NCBI taxonomy): domain Eukaryota; kingdom Metazoa; phylum Mollusca; class Cephalopoda; order Octopoda; family Octopodidae; genus Octopus; species Octopus sinensis. Next base: position 205,862,601 of record NC_042997.1, on the reverse strand, counting down.
AATATAATAATAGAAACAAGGTGGTGAGCTGACAGAATCGTTAGCACACCGGGCAAAATGCTTGGCAGTATTTTTTCTGCCGTTATGTTCTGAGTTCAAATTCTGCTGAGGTCGACTTTATCTTTCAGTATCGATTAAGCAAGTACCAGTTATGCACTGGGATCAATGTAATCAACTTAATCCCTTTGTTTTTCTCCTCTATGTTTAGCATCCTGGGGGTAATACATAAATAAATATAATAATAGAAGCAATTATTACATTTATATATTTGTTGTGCAAGATTTTTGATGTGAAATCGTGTGTTGAAACAGATATTGTTGTATTTTGGAATGGTCATTTTGTCAGTTTAGCCAATAAAAACACACACACTATATATCAGCGTTATTTATTTTTTACATTAATCTTATTCTTATTTCAGCCAGAGTTCTATCATCACACTTCTGTGACCTCATCAGTGGACCTTTGCTTTCTTCTTTCTTATTTGTGTGTCTCTCCTTACTAACGGTCAGCCATTTTGTATTTTGTATTCCTATTGTATGTGTCTTCATTTGCACATGCGTATACCCCTATGTGTGTCTATGTTTAGTTAGTGTGTGTGTGGGGGGAGTGCCTGTAATATTTATATCGCCTGTTTATACACATTCATATAATTTGTTTTTGTTTATTTTGTTTATGTGTTTACACCTACTTATTATTATTATTATTATTATTATTATTATTATTATTATGTATAAGAATAATAATAATAATAATAATAATCATAATAATAAAAATGTATATAGTTATTTACTTCCATTTGTTTATTTATCTGTGTATTTTATCTTATTTATTATGTTTTCAGTTTTGTTTATATTGTAACCAGTTTATGGGGATCCTCTTCTGTCATATGTTGTGGTGTGTGCTAGTGTTCCATTCTAGTTTCCTATTCAGGCTAGGTTTATCTCCTATTATGTGTGTAGCTTCCGTAATTTGTCTGATTGTTGCGTCTGTTCTATGTGTGGACAAGATTTTAACTTCTATGTTGTTGATTGAGCCCCTGTGTTCCTGCTCGGCATGTTGGTATAGAATCGATGAGCTCTTTCCTTCCTTAAGTTCTCTCCAATGTTTCATTTATCCGCTCTCCTATGCTCCATGCCATTTACCCTATGTACATCGTTGTCTTGTTACTGCATTGTCCCTCTATACATCTTATACTATAGACTACATTTCTGGCTTTACAGTTTGTTTGTGGGCTAAATCTAGACACAGTACAGTTCCTATCTGTACAGGGGGTTCTACTAAAAGGGTAGGTTCTACTGATTATGGATTTGATCATCATCGTCGTTTAACGTCCGTTCTCCATGCTAGCATGGGTTGGACGGTTCGACCGGGGTTCTGGGAAGCCAGAAGGCTGCACCAGGCTCCAGTCTAATCTGGCAATGTTTCTACAGCTGGATGCCCTTCCTAACGCCAACCACTCCGTGAGTGTAGTGGGTGCTTTTTACGTGCCACCTGCACAGGTGCCAGGTGGGGCACCTGTGCAGGTGATAATAGAGGAATAATGCAGTAACAAGACAAAGTACAAAGATCTTGAAATAGAAATTGGCAAAGTGTGGAACTTCAAGACTAAAACAATACCTATTGTCACAGGTACCCAAGGAGCAATAGCAAAAAGATCTGATTGCTACCTTTCTCTGATACCAAAAAATCCCAAGATGGAAGAAATTTAAAAAATAGTGCTCATGAGAACTGCCCATATCCTACATAAAATATTGCCTATGTAATTCCCTAAAACATTTTAATCCGTAAACAGTGTGAAAATACATTTAAATGTACATAACAGCAAACACCTTTTACTGTCACTTTAACATCAGAATATCATCCTATTATCAAATATATTTTTAAAACAAACTCATAATTTTCTTGTGTTTTCTTAGACATTCTCAAGAACAATTCTCTGTGCAAAACCAAAAATATGGCACACTAGTTATAACACCAGCATGAACTTCAAAATTGTTGTCTCTTAAGGTTTCTGGGTGAGTCAACTTGTAGAAAAGCAAAGCAAAAGCCAAACATAGAATAATAATAATAACAATAATAATAACTGGGTCCTGAACACTACGTACTTTTCAAAAAATAGCCCTGCAAGGAACAGCCCACATCCTATGCAACATACTATCGATTCTATAATACAACCTAAACAAACTAATATACAAACACAAGACACACTCTATACAACAATTAGCCAGTGAAATAGACTTCCACCAAACTTTACACACACATTACTTATGCGCCAAGGATGGTCATGCACTATAACATTTCGCCCAGAGCTCCTGTGTAAAGAGAGAAACAGGGGGAAAATGGTGTTTTACACGAATCTCTCTAAAAGCTTCTGCAGTTTTCAACTGGTTCTCTCTCTGTTTATTTCTCTCTTCCCTCTTTTTTCTCATTCTCTGTTTCTCTTGCTTACACATATTCTCTCTCACCCTCTGTAATAGTTCCTCTCTTTTCTATGTCTTTTTCTTTCACTCTCTCTCCCTCTCTTTAACTCACTCACACACTAACTTCTGTCTACAAATTGCCTTCCATGTATTTCAATTAGTCATATGTAAAAATCTCTGTTGTTATGGTTTTTGTGCGTTCTCCCTGGAAAATAGCTTACTTATCTTTAATTTTTGTTTACCCAGTGCGTTTAAATTCAGTTTTGCCACATCTGCCAAAAATTGACTTCAGTGCATTTCAATTTTGTTGTGTGTAAATATCTTTATCTTTACAGTATTTGTACATTCTCCCTACAACATTACTTTCCTTATTTTAAGCTTTTTGAACTCTGTCTATTTAAATACACTATTCACATTTCTCCCTCTGTCAGAAAACGTTCATGTGGTCATGCAGGCACAAGTATGACTGCTATGGGCCACATACAGCTGAGAAGCCTTTATTACTAATTAATGACATTTCAACAGTACCACTTAGCAGTCATGCATTAGAAAAAAACTCTCCTAAAGTAGCAAAAGCTATTTTCTTCTAGAGGATATATACGCTCAAATGGGGCTTGTAAGTTCTGTTTACAAATCGACTTCCTTGTCTATATATATAACATTCTTTGTCTGTTTATCTGTCTGTTCCCTATGCATTCTCAAACAGCTCAACCAAATCAAATCAACTTCTACAAGGTAATAGTATCAGACCCTGTGAGTGTCAGCATGTAATTTTTTTCATTTTGATAAAACAAAATAACATTGGCACTGGTTTGGTATTATGTGTCAAAAGTGAAAGAATAACATCTATATTGTAATGTCATATGAAATTGTTATACTTGTTTTCTTTCAATTTTAATTCTACTGTGATAACTAAATGAATAATAGTGGCTGTGTGGTAAGTAGCTTGTTTACCAACCACATGGTTCCAGGTTCAGTCCCACTGCATGGCACCTTGGGCAAGTGTCTTCTACTATAGCCTCGGGCCAACCAAAGCCTTGTGAGTGGATTTGGTAGCTGGAAACTGAAAGAAGCCCGTCGTATATATATATATATATATGTGTATGTGTGTGTTTGTGTGTCTGTGTTTGTCCCCCTAGCATTGCTTGATAACCGATGCTGGTGTGTTTATATCCCCGTTACTTAGCGGTTCGGCAAAAAGAGACCGATAGAATAAGTACTGGGCTTACAAAAGAATAAGTCCCGGGGTCGAGTTACTCGATTAAAGGCGGTGCTCCAGCATGGCCGCAGTCAAATGACTGAAACAAGTAAAAGAGTAATGTGAACAACATTACTCATCGGCAACTTTCCATCTTTACGGCCACCACAGCAGAATGGTGTGTCAGTGTAGATGCGTTGACCAATATAATGAATGCCTGAAGGTGAAACTCGTGACAAAAAACAATTCGATGGCAAGTCCAAGGTATGTGATAATATACGTTTACCATTCAATTACAACTTAATAATTATTGCACCAGTTGCTAGGTTACAAGGGATTTACAATTACATATTTACCATTAAACTAATGCAGTATCAAAACAGAAGGGAGATGTGACTTTGCCAGAGAGAAGAAATGCATGTGGCTGCACATCAGATAGTATCTTAAGACTGAAGGGAGATGAGATTTTCTGAAGATCAGCAAAGGCATTCTGCCTGGCATCAGATGGAATCTCAAGACAGAAGGGTGATGAATCTTTGTTCAAAGAGAAAGAAAAATTATTTTGTGAATCTTCTCAGTTTATAAAACTTTTCTGAATGTATATTTTGGAAAATTTCAAATTGTAAACTCAAAATATTTTCTTACTTCTTTTGTAAATTCACTAATTCGATAATAATTCTGTGATACCCGGGAATAAAATAATTTAATATTTTTCTCTGTTTATATATATATACGCATATAAATAAAAATACTCCAATGCGACCGTACGACAGGCACCCATGCCAACCCCCTTTGCTTGTGAAGACATGTTGGGGCAAGCGAAATCGAAATCGAATTGAACCAGCCAGGACCCCTGGTCTGGTGGTACGTAAAAAGCACTATCCGACTCGTGGCCGATGCCAGCACCGCCTCGACTGGCTTCCGTGCCGGTGGCACATAAAATACACCAATCTAACCGTGGCCGTTGCCAGCCCTGCCTGGCACCTGTGCAGGTGGCACGTAAAAAGCACCCACTACACTCTCGGAGTGGTTGGCGTTAGGAAGGGCATCCAGCTGTAGAAGCATTGCCAGATTAGACTGGAGCCTGGTGCAGCCTTCTGGCTTCCCAGAACCCCGGTCGAACCGTCCAACCCATGCTAGCATGGAGAACGGACGTTAAACGACGATGATGATGATGATGATATGTGGGTGTTTTACCAATACCATAAGTCCACGTGTTTTCTCTTCAAATACTTTTCAACAGCAACAACAATAAGAGACCTAGCCTCAACCTTGATTCAATGTCAGTTGATGACCTACTTAATGAAACAGTCAGCTTTTCAGATTCCATTTGTTACCCAGCAACCAAATGTAAACAGTAGCAACAAGAATCACCACAACAGTAACGATTACAGCTACAACAACTACATTACTGACCGTTCTACAGTACATGTGCATGCACACGTGTATACACACACACAGATATGCACATATGCGTTTGTAATTACCCATATGTTTTCACCTACCACTAAAATCAAAGGAGATCAAATTTATTGCCGCTTTAGCGACCTCAGATCTTTTGAAGATGTTGAAAGCAAGCTGTTGTCACTAAAGTGTCTAAAATTTGATAACTTTTCAACTTTCTACAAACACAACCAGGCTGAGATAATGCATTCTTCCAAGAGTGAATAAAAGAAATTCTGAAACTGGAGGGGTTGAAATTCTAACACCCCATAGCCCCCATAAACCAAGTTGCATTTCGTGCATTCTGCCATGAACACAGCAAAATGTAAAGCTCTACATTTCCCACCTTCTGTATAAATCATAACATTTCTGTTATGATTCCTGACTTGACTCATGTTGTTGCGCAATGAAGAGGGCTTACCTCTCTTGCGGCTGTTTTTCAAGGTACTGCGTGCAGATACCCCAATGTTAGTTTTCTCGGAGTTAGAAGTAGAGGTTAAAAGGTCCCTTATACTCTGTCGAATGGCTACAATGGGTGGCTGAAGAAATATTAGTTTGAAACAAGGATATTTTTCTGCAACATGCTGGTAACTTTCTTTCAACGCTTTTGAAATGCCAGAGAAATTTTGATGCCAGTTAATCACTAAAGCATTTCTGTCACACATTCTATTGTGTTTGCTAAAATTATGTGTGAATTGGGCTTAACTTTCTTGGCTAATGTTAGCTGTGTCATTTGCTATTTCCTTTAATCGGGATTCACTGTAACTGCATTTGACATAATGATGTGCATGTTTCTAGTAATCCCTTATGTCAGTACGAATCTGTTTTATCCTCAACTATTGGGATTTGGGATTTGACCAAATTATATGCTGTGGATGATCGGTGGTGGGAGTAAATGTGGGATGACATGGGCTTGCAAAGTAACTCTGTCACTATTCTGCCTCCAGAAAACTTAACTTTTGTGTCCAAATAATCAATGCTAGTTTTTGAAAAACAAGACGTAAATTTTATGTTGGACTTAAGCCACAGTTTTTAGCATAACAGTCACAGAAATGCAAGAATTTAATTAAACTATTCTGTGATCTTTTCCAGACAAAATAATTCTGTAAATGGAAAAAAATAATTTTATGAATAAGGCCAAATCCAGGATTTTACAGTCAGAAAGAGGAACACCTGTATTTTATGGTCTCCCTAAAATAGACAAAAAGTTCAAAAAATTTCCTCCAATGCGCCCAATTTGCCACACACATGTCTATTGTACAACCAAAATGTCAAAGTGGCTAGATGGCTTTCTACTCCCTGTTGCAAAAAGATCAAGTTCCTATATTCAGGATACTTGATTTTACATCTAACATAAACAACCTTTTTAGGTACTGAAGCAATGTTGAAAGTTGTTTTTTGGTAATCATGGATGTTTCTTTCTTATATCCCAATATTAACCACCATACAGAGGTAGAATTATGCATGGATGCCTTTGAAAAATAGCTAAACAAAAGTATTTCCTCAAATTTTCTCTGTAGGCTGTTAAAGCTTGTGTTACAAAGTAACACAATGAAGTTTGGACAAACATTTTACCACCCAATAAAGGTTTATGCCATGGGTACCCCTATGGCAGCTAATTTTGCTAATCTCTTCATGCAGAAATTCAAGACACAGTCACTGAAGGCATTCAAATTCCTACATGGTCATGAGATAATACTCTGGTTACGGTTCATTGATGAAGTCTTTTTTGTTTGGTAAGGATCACAGGGTAGTTTAATTGACATCTTGCATTTCTGTGACTGTTTACCTTTGTGAAGAGTTACGTCAATCTTTTTGAAATAATATAATACTGATAATAATAATGATAATAATAAAATCTGACATAGAAAGGTTGTATATACAATGTATAGAAGGTGGTAGAAAACTATTACAAAATAACCACCATAAGACTGCAAAAATACCTATTTCAGAAGGAAAGAAAACTGTTACAAAATAACCACCATAAGACTGCAAAAATACCTATTTCAGAAGGAAAGAAAACTAATACAAAATAACCACCATAAGACTGCAAAAATACCTATTTCAGAAGGAAAGAAAACTAATACAAAATAACCACCATAAGACTGCAAAAATACCTATTTCAGAAGGAAAGAAAACTAATACAAAATAACCACCATAAGACTGCAAAAATACCTATTTCAGAAGGAAAGAAAACTATTACAAAATAACCACCATAAGACTGCAAAAATACCTATTTCAGAAGGAAGAAAACTATTACAAAATAACCACCATAAGACTGCAAAAATACCTATTTCAGAAGGAAAGAAAACTATTACAAAATAACCACCATAAGACTGCAAAAATACCTATTTCAGAAGGAAAGAACACTAATACAAAATACCACCATAAGACTGCAAAAATACCTATTTCAGAAGGAAAGAAAACTATTACAAAATAACCACCATAAGACTGCAAAATACCTATTTCAGAAGAAAGAAAACTATTACAAAATAACCACCATAAGACTGCAAAAATACCTATTTCAGAAGGAAAGAAAACTATTACAAAATAACCACCATAAGACTGCAAAAATACCTATTTCAGAAGGAAAGAACACTAATACAAAATAACCACCATAAGACTGCAAAAATACCTATTTCAGAAGGAAAGAAAACTATTACAAAATAACCACCATAAGACTGCAAAAATACCTATTTCAGAAGGAAAGAAAACTATTACAAAATAACCACCATAAGACTGCAAAAATACCTATTTCAGAAGGAAAGAAAACTATTACAAAATAACCACCATAAGACTGCAAAAATACCTATTTCAGAAGGAAAGAACACTAATACAAAATAACCACCATAAGACTGCAAAAATACCTATTTCAGAAGGAAAGAAAACTATTACAAAATAACCACCATAAGACTGCAAAAATACCTATTTCAGAAGGAAAGAAAACTATTACAAAATAACCACCATAAGACTGCAAAAATACCTATTTCAGAAGGAAAGAAAACTATTACAAAATAACCACCATAAGACTGCAAAAATACCTATTTCAGAAGGAAAGAAAACTATTACAAAATAACCACCATAAGACTGCAAAAATACCTATTTCAGAAGGAAAAAAACTATTACAAAATACCACCATAAGACTGCAAAAATACCTATTTCAGAGGAAAGAAAACTATTACAAAATAACCACCATAAGACTGCAAAAATACCTATTTCAGAAGGAAAGAAAACTATTACAAAATAACCACCATAAGACTGCAAAATACCTATTTCAGAAGGAAAGAAAACTATTACAAAATAACCACCATAAGACTGCAAAAATACCTATTTCAGAAGGAAAGAAAACTATTACAAAATAACCACCATAAGACTGCAAAAATACCTATTTCAGAAGGAAAGAACACTAATACAAAAAGCCACAAAACACACACAAAAGAAAAAAACTGTTTTTAGTCTTTAAGGAAGCTGACAAATGCAAAAGAAGAAGTTATAGTACCGAACAACTATGAAGAAAAAGAAGAAACAACAAAAAGTGTAAAACAAATGAAATCCAAACTAAAACTAGAACAGCAACGGACCATGATAAAATGATGGCAAGAAAAACCTCTTCATAGCAAATACTGGACTAAACTAAACGCAAAAGAAATAGATAGAGAAAAATCCCAGCAATGGTTGAGAAGCTCAGGACTCAAAGCAGAAACAGAGGGATTTTTAATTGCAGCACAAGACCAAAGCCTCCCCACCAGAAATTACCAAAATCATGTAATGAAAAGAAATATTACAAGTAACCGCAGAATATGTGGAGATGGACAAGAAACAATAAATCATATTATCTCTAGCTGCCCAGTCCTGGCTAAGAAGGAATATATTCACAGACACGACAAAGTTGGGGCCTACATATACTGGAAGCTATGCCAACATTATGGAATAACAACAGAAAAAAGATGGTATAGGTACACACCAGAAAAGGTCACAGAAAACGAGAAAGCAACCATACTCTGGGATATGCCGATACACACAGATAGAGAAATTAAGCCGACAGACCAGATACAGTTGTTAGAGATCATGAAGAAAAAAATGCTTTCTAATTGATGTATCAATACCGGCAGATGACAACGTGTCTCTAAAAGAATGGAGAAACTCTCAAAATACAAAGACCTGGAAATGGAGGTAACTCGAATGTGGATTCTAAAAACAGAAACAATTCCTATCATAGTAGCCATATTAGGTATGTTAAAAAAATATTCAGACAAATACATAACAAAAACACCAGTACTAACAAATATATATAACATACAGAAAATTGCACTACTAGGTACTGCACATATCCTATGCAAAACACTTTCAACACAGTAATACTGTCTTTCAAAATAAGAAGTGATAAAAATTCAAAATTATAGAAATTTAAGTTTAAAGTATGAACGAGAACAAAAAGCTTCCACATGTTGATGGAATGACATCATCAGTCTTTAAGCATTTGTACTGACATAGGGGATTACTGGAAACATGCAAATGCTTTTGTACACCATTATGTCAACTGCAGTTATAGTGAATCATCATGATTAAAGGAAATAGCAAATGAAATAGCTAAGCTTAGCAAAGATAGTTAAACCGTCATGCATAATTTTAGCAAACACAATACAATTAATGACAGAATTCCTTTAGTGATTAACTGGCATTGAAATTTCACTGGCATTTCAAAAGTGTTGAAAGAAAGTTACCAACATGTGGCGCAAAAATATCCTCATTTCAAACAGATATTTCTTCAGCTGCCTATTGTAACCTTTAGATAGGACAAAAATATAAGAGAATTATCGAGCTCTACTTCTGGCCCCCAAAAAACTAACATTGGAGTTTCTGCTGTACCTTGAAAAACAGCTGCAAGAGAGGTAAGCCCTGTTCATTGCGCAATAACATGAGTCAAATCAGGAATCATAACAGAAATGTTATGATTTATACAGAAGATGGGACATGTAGAGATTACCATTTGGTGTTCATGGCAGAATGCACGAAACACAACTTGATTTATATTGGCTGCACAACAGAACAATTAAACAAAAGATTTAATGGGCACAGATATGACATCAGGCACAACAACAGTAGTTCGACAGACCTTGCTGAACATTTTGCTTCAAATGGCTGCAATTTTGAGGAAGACTTGAAAGTGCATATTCTCAGAAAATATTCTGAATCTGCTTCACTTTCACTTCTCAAAATGCATGAGGAGAAATATGTTTGTGGGTTATTAACATCACGCCCTTGGAGGAATGAATAAAATGACAGGAAAATTTCATCAAATTTATACAAAACTCTTTGATTAAATATTCTTTTTCCTTTCCTTTTTTCCTTACCTCTTTTTTTCTGTCTCTTTCTTTTTTGCCTGTTATAAAATTGAAGCCTGATGATGTCATTCCATCAACGTGTGGATGCTGGTTTCTCTCGTTCATACTTCAAATTTAAATTTCTATAATTTTGAATTTTTATCACTTCTTATTTTCAACTCGACAAAGACAGCATTACTATTAAAATATCATTCAACTAATAAAATATCTATTGCTATCGCATCGTGCTCTTTGTCTTGTCTTAATAGTAATAATAATAATAATAATAATAATGATGGTGATAACAGTATTGCAATTTCTTGGCATACCCTCTGTATGGTGGATGTATCAGAGTTTACCACTTGACCCTGACCCCCAATATAATCATCCAGTCCCCTCCACTTCATCAGTGTCAGCAGTACTCGGGTCACCTTATGAACCCCCTGCTTTTTTCCTTAAACATATTTTTTTTGTTCTTCCCCTCATTGCTCTCAGCATTGTTCATTTGTGTCTCCACCACCACCACCAGTGCAGCCATGGTGGCAGGCCAGAAATTGGTCAATATCCATGAAGGACAGGCCATCAGGGACAAACCCAGCAACCTCACAGTGGATACTTTGTGAGATGAATGTTTTTCTTTGTATTTGATCACCCTGCAGGACAAAAACTGAAACCAGGCAAATGGTGGAGGGTCTCAGTTTGAATCAATGACCATCCAGACAGTATTTCTTTATTATGATTATTATTATTATTATTATTATTATTATTATTATTATTGCTGCTGAAGACAGCCTTGTTATTGTCATATCGTTGTACACTGTGCTACTGGTCCATGATAGTAGCCGTAATGATAATGTGTACCTGCCGAGACCAGAGAAGATAGAGAGGTCCCCTTTATTGGGTTAGGTCTACGACAACGGGAAGTAGGTCTCTTTTGCCTTTAGATGGTTGCTTTTGGTTGAAACACACAGTCCTCTTTGAGTGAAATGCCAAATAAAAATTATCATCACAACACTGAATCCCCAAGGAAAAGCCTTTTGCGACCTGCTGTACATCCAGGTGGGCTTGGTCGTTTATTCGAATACTTCTGCAAAGTAGAGAAGAAGATGATCTCAGAATGACAAAAGGGCCATAATGGAATGTTATGGCAGAAGTGAGTCTACCAAACTAGGATACAGGAAATAGAGACATGAAATATGCATAGAGAAACACATGTTCCCTCTCTCTGAATATTGTTCTGTGAAATCCTTTGTAAATTAAAGTCTCCGTCTAACTTATGCTAGCATGAAAAAGTGGGGGGATGGGTGGAAGCTGCAGTCTGGGATCAAGAAAAAAAAAGACCAGGATTAGAGTCATGGCATCTGGAATGTCATCTGGCATTCACTGCCAATCAAGTATTGTGGTCATGGAAGTTCTATGTTAGCAATATATAGAAATCTATTGTCGGCTAAGAGCAATGACATTCTCAGGAAAACATTAGGCGTTGACCAGTATGAAGCATCTGGTCTGCTTTGGAGGACATTCAGGCCAGGAATTAGCACAGGTAGTTTCCAGAAATTCTTGGTCTGGTTACCGAGGAGCAGCGCTGGCATAAACTCTATGGATGGGACTGGCTGAGATGCCCTCGTACAGTGTCCAAGCATTTCTGATCTGCAGAGTCATGTTGAACAGCTGTTGGCACATGTAGGAAGGATCTGGCTATGAGTTGAGTCTGTTTTGAGGATTACCCCATCACTGACCTTTAACAAAGCAGGGCAGAAGATGTTTCTCTCCCTAGAGAAAGGGCTTGTGTGGTGGACGAGGCTGAAAAAAATTAAGGAAAGGCACCTTCCACTTAAGTTAAACCCAGATCCCTTTTTTTTTTAAAGTTCCATTTGGAAAAGAAATTGAGGGTGGAGAGGGAAGGTGGCTGACTGGTAAGAATGATTAGGGTGAATGAAGCTCCTTTAGGCATGCACCTGGTGAGTGGAGGGCAACACCGGGGTGAGGACTCGTGCCCTTCATGGTCAGGGTGATCCTGGATCTGTGGGGTTCATTGACTGGTGCTTTCTTTCCCTTCATCCTTTATGTAACCCCCAACACACACACAGATTGTAAAATGTCCGAGTAATGCCCCTCACTTGTGGCAATTAAAAGAAATCATCATCATCATCATCATAATTATTGCATTCTATATTAATCAGCAGGGATGTTGCCTTGATGTTTGATGACAACAGGTCACCTCAAATCTGAAGAATCTTTCTCTATCTACATAATGGTCTGCTAGTTATAAAGCTTTTCATTGAGTACTGCCTCCTCCAAGTAATGCCTTTTGGTGATAACTCACACACACACACAAATCCTGTGATGTCCACAGTTTCTCTCTTCCAAATATCAGTCGCAAATATCAGTCTTGAGGCTGCGGTAGAAGATACTTGCTCAAGGTGCTGTTGGACAGTGGGATTGAACTAGAACCAATTAATTGTACAGGGAACCTCATAATCCTCTAAGCTATTGAACAAACAAAGGGGCTTCTAAGTTATGACTTGATCTGCTAGAAAAGGCAGTTAAATCTTCTTCATGTACCACCTAACATCTTAAAGAAGGAAGGACACTTGGGGGTATTTATGGTCGGAATGTCTCTGACCTGGTTCTACACCAACACAACCATGACCTCCATTCATTAATAATGACATTATATTCTCAATTTCTTCTGCTATTTTGATTTTCAGATGCAGAAAATGTTGTCAAAAAGAAGGTCCATAATGTAAGCAAACATGAACTTCAAGTGGACTGGTATAAAAATCTAGTTTGGCAAGAAGATGCAATGATTGTGTCAAATGGCCCCAAAGACATGTCGGACAAAATGTTAATTGATTTTTTGGAAGAGAACGGGAAATTAGAAATTGTATATGTCTTCCCTGGAAGAAAACCTGGAACTTTTCTTGTCTATTGCGAAAATGAAATTGGTAAGTTTCTTCAAGTTTGATTTGTTACGAAAAAGATTTCTTGAATTTTGTTTTGTTAACAGGATTGGTATATCTTTTATGTTTTAAATGTTTTAGTCTAATGACTCAGGCCATGCTGGGGCACCACCTTGAAGATCTTTTTGTGTCAAAAGAATCAACCCCAGTGCTTCTCACTTTTTTAAGCGTGGTAACATTTAATCACTCTATTTTGCTGATCTGCTAAGTTATAGGAACATAAACACACTGATACCAGTCATCAAATAGTGGTGGATAACAAACAGTCACACACACACACATACTGGGCTTCTTTCAGTTTCCATCTACCAAATCCACTCATAATGCCTCGGCCGAACTGAGGCTACTGTAGAAGATTCTCACCCAAGGTGCCATGCAGTGGGACTGAACCCAGAACCATGTGGTTGGGAAGTAAACTTCTTAGCACACAGCCTTGTCTGCACCTATTTATATCTTTTATTTCTTCCCAGATTTTGCCTTTTGGTTTCTCACATTTATCAGGAAAGGAAGAAATTTGTCAGGAATGATGGTTATCCAGCAGGAAATCAGAAATATTAGAGATGATGTTTTATCAGTGAAACTGATTCCAGTATTTGACCGTTCCTTCAGTTTCTAAACATTGGAAAGAGGGAAAGTAAATGGAATATTTTACCATCTTTGTTTGATTGATAGAGGGAACTTGTTAAAAATTTCTACCTAGAACAAAAAGAAAACTGAGTCTTTACCATGTAAATGCATATTACAGAATAATAAAAGAAATATATAGTTTAATTCTAAAACAAAATATTTTTTGTGTGTCTTGGGAGGGTCAGTATGCCAATAATAAACACATGCTCTGATTCAGTTTCCCTTCTTTATAGTTATTTGCCAAGTGGTCACTTAAGACATGCATAGACTAGAGAGGAACGGGAGCAGTATGCTCCGTTGGATATGCAACGTCAGTGTGCATGTATGACAAAGTGGAAATGTGCTGAGAGAAAAGTTGGTCGTAAGCGGAATGAATTGCTGCATGCAAGAGACAAGATTGCATTGGTTTGGACATGTGATGTGTATGAATGGAAATAGCTGTATATAGAAGTGTTGATTGCTTAAAGGGGATGGCAGGTGTGGAAGAGAGAGCCAATCTCAAGATGACAATGTATCGTGATGTCTGGTTATAGAAGGTTCTCGAGAAGACCTGCCCACCCCACTGCTGTGTCTTCCACCCCTATCTAACATTAAATCACTCATCACACCCTACCTCAATAGACCAAAACTACATCTCTGCTCCTCTTCTTCATGCACTATGCTTACCTCTCCCTCTCTTCTCCTGCAATCCTGTCCTTCCTCTCCTGCTGGCATTCACATGAACCCCCTATTCATGCACCCTGGGAAATCCAATACTATCCCATTTACATTCCCATCCTCATACTTTAAGAGTATACCCTGACACATTACCACCGTCTCTCTCTCTCTCTCTCTCTCTTTCTCTTTCCCTCTGACTCGGGTAACCATGTCTCTCCATGTCGTGGAATGCTTCCCACCCCCACCCAAGTGAATGAAAGTGGATTAGCACATTGCTATAAAATGGAGAACTGTCCGAGTGTCAGCAGTTGATTGGTTGGCGCAGTTGACTGTGATCCGTTTGGCAGAGAGTGCTTAACCTCATGTTTCTTTCTTCTGTCCGTGTTATTTTTTTTCCAACACACAAGGATACAAAACTCCACTACAGCAAGACACCTGTTTCCATCCTTCAGTCATACTGTATCTACACATCACCTCACACCACAAAGCCACCTCCTCCAATACCACAGCCCCTCCTCTCAAAGGATCTTTGTTTTGCAAGTTACTTGGTGACCTTGCTGGGTCTGGTGCCATGTATAAAGCATCCAGTCCACTCTGTATAACGGTTGGCATTAGGAGGGGCATCCTGCTATAAAAACCATATGAGAGGAGACCTTACCAGTGCAGGTGCCCCTTAAAATGCCCCTAGCCCTCTCTGTGAAATGGTTGGCATTAAGAATGGCATCCAAATGTAAAAACCATGCCAAAGCAGACTCCCCCCACTCTATCCCCTCTACTACTCATAACCTGGTCACTTCCTTTTGGACAAGCTTTCTCTCTCTCTCTCTCTCTCTCTTGACCCTCTCCCATCTTCCTTCTCTTTCCTTGTCCTACTAGTCTTGCATCCTCGCAGGGTTCAAGAAATAAGTACCGGTGGAATATTGGGGTTGATGCAATCAACTAACCCTTCCCTCCAAATTGCTGGCCTTGTGTCAGAATTTGAAATCAAGAGACATTTGGGGATCTGTGCTGGTGGCACATAAAGAACATCTTTTGAATGTTGGGCCTCACGGACGCAAAGTAGCTGAATTCTTTTCGAGCGTTGGGCCTCACAGAGGCAATGACGAAGATTTTTGGTATTATGTCATGTTTGGGAAGATTCATCAAAGCATGTAAAGGGACCCATTACATTCTCAGAGTGGTTGGCGTTAGGAAGGGCATTCAGCCAAAGAAAACCATGCTAAATCAGACTGGAGTCTGATGCAGCCTTCCAGCATGCCAGCCCAGTCAAACCGTCCAACCCATGCCAGCATGGACAACAGAACTTAAATGATGATATATCTTTAGAAATGGTTGGGTAGTTATATGTATTTTTAGTGAAATAGTTTGTTTTTTTTTGTTTTTTTTGTCTAAATAACTTCATCTCTAACTTGTCTCTGATATTGTCATGTCTTTAACCAAAGTACAATATTCTAGAATACAAGAATGAGCCCAGACGAGAAATGTTGAAATTCCCATCTCTACCTTAAAATACACACTTTTAAGGATCTGAAGACCTTTACACAGTTGCTCAGGCTGATAGAAATAGCAGGAAAGTATCCCTCCCATTACACCCTGCCTTCTTCAAAACAGAAGCTACCATTCTAGATATTGGAATGGTCATGGTTGGATTGTCTTTCATCATAAATCTGCTCAATCAAATTTTGTTTCTTATGTTTTACACTTTATTTATCCCTAAATAGAAATACCTTTTACAATTAAGGATGAGTAAACATTTACTAAAGGACACATCATCATCATCATCATGATCAGCATCACTGTTTTAAAATCCACTTTTCCATGCTTGCATGGGTTGGACAAAATTTGATGATGAGTTGGATTTTCTGCAGCTGGATGCCCTTCATGTTGCCAACCTTCACCTATTTCCAAGTAAGGTAATGTTTCCCAGTGACCAGACATGTTTTAAGGAAGACTGGAAATGACGGACACTGCTTGTATGACAGGGACACTCATTTACAACAAGCAAGGAGACAGTAACATACAGACGGACAGACAGACAGATGGCTTCTTTCAGTCTTCGTCTACCAAATCCACTCATAAGGCTTTGGTTAACCCAGGCTATAGTAGAATACATTTGTTTCCAAGTGCTACACAGTAGGACTGAACCCAGAACCATATGGCTGGGAAGCAACCATCTTACCACACAGCCACACCTGTGCCTATATGGAGTTGTTAAATAATTGGAACTGCATTTTAATGCTAAAATCTCCAAATATGAAGAATCATTTAAAATCAATTAAAAGTAAAATGTGTTAAAACATCAGTAAATTGACTTCAATTTGATTCTTTTACCAAAATGTATTTCCATTCACTGTATTTATTGCAGATTTTGAGGATGTTCAGAGGATGTGCCAAAACAACCCCTTAAAAGGAAATCAACTGAAAGTGGATAGAATTAAGGAAATAAACAGTGTTCAAGTGAAAAACGTTTCTTCAAATGTCAGCTTTGACAGTCTTCGAAGATATTTTGGAAGTAGAAAAAAAAGTGTTGGTGGAGATATTTCTTCAGTTCAACAACAAACCTCTGATACTTACATAATAAGTTTTAAAGAGGCGTGTGGTAAGTAATTTTTTTCTGCTCTCTTTGTCTAGTCTACCTATCAGAGTCAGTTATTAGCATTGTTTTAATTCAGGTTTTGTTGGAACTCCTGGAGGCTTGCTATCCGCAGCCTGCGGTACCATGCTATCTCTTCTGTTCAGCCATGTAATATTTTCTTGATGATAATGGCTGTGACAAGGTGGCAGACAGCTCTACTCAGCGCTCTGTCCTCATTTCCTCTTAATATCTTCTGATACTGTCCCCAGGGCCCCAATAATAATTAGTACTATCTCCATCTTTCACAGTCAAGCACATTTAAGAGGATTGTCCACTTGTTCACCTAACTAATTGTGGGTCAAACGCGTATGCAACATCAGTTATAGAACACATGTGGTTCACCTTGTCCACAACGACCAGGCCTGGCTTGTTGTACTCAAGCACTTGGCCCTTTCTGAATTGAAAAATCCCACAATATTTTACAGGTCTCTGACTCTGTGATTCTCTGTGGTTTGTGTTTGTACCATGTTTTGCTTCTCTCTAACCCCAACTTTCCTCACAGTTTCCAATGCATCACTTTTGTAGCCTCATCATGTCACCACAACTCATATTGGTTTGGGGCATGTTGAGAGCATTCATTCACAGTAAGGGCAATGGCTTCATCAAATTATTATTATTATTATTATCATTATTATTGTTGTTGTTGTTGAGTGAGAGAGCAGTGCATGCCATCAAAGTGACACTGGGGTATGAATATATGAAGCCCAGTATACCCATCATGACTACCCATCTGATAAGGGTACACCAGGCTCATGCATCACAACTCATATTGGTTTTGGGCAACTTGAGAGCATTCATTCACAGTAAGGGCAATGACTTCATCAAATTATTGTAGTAGTAGTTGTTTTTCCTGTCTCTAAGAGGCAAACTTTCTGCTGAAGCTCTACAGGACATCCTATTCCAAACTCTTACAACCATTTGTCTATATCTTTACTTACACTTCCCAATTATTATAATAAGCACGACCGTTACGGTTCTGATACTCCAAATTCTCACCATTTCAAATTTTAAGGGATTGGATTTAAAACATTTTTCATCTCCTTTCTTTACAATCCTGGAATCAAATTAACAAGGTGGATCAATTAGTAAACAACATTACTTTTCTTTGTCTATTATTGTTAGGTTTGGATGGTGGGCTCCATACATTTCTAGTTTTCCTCTCCAGTTTCTTTCTATCGTTTTTGCTCCAGTCTACATTTCCAACTCCATATCTGATTACAGGTTCTGCTCTTGCACTTTTTGCTTTAATAACATTTTTTTCTTTTTTTGCATTCAGCAATAATTTTCTGACTCTCCTTGTTAACTCCCTACTGGTAATTGTTTCATTTCTTTATTTTTTGTCTCGTCTGTTTCCAATGTTCCCTACTACTTTTACCACTGTCCTTTCTCAACCGTTTTCATTGTTTGTCCATTTGGCATTTCAATTCCCTGGCTTCTTTCAAATTTTCCTTGTGTCATTTTCAAAATAGCACATTTTTCTATCCCAAATTCCATACCTACGTCATTTGAGAAAATCCGGATGGTATATACAAGACTTTCAAGTTTTTTCTCATTTTCCACATAAACCTTTATATCATCCATGAAAAGGAGATGATTTTATCTGACCATTTCCTTTTCCCAAATTGTAAGAAATTTCAACTTTTCTTAGTATCAAAATGAGCGGTGTCATGGCCAATACGAATAGTAATGGAGATAAGTTATCACCTTGGAATATTCCATGTCTGATGTTCACTTTTCTGAGATTTTGATTTCCTCTTTTCTTAGATTTTGTTTTCCAATGTTTCATATGTTCATTAAGCATTTTCTCCATGTTTCTGCTATTCAAAACATGCTCATTGTTTTACTAATCCAACTGTTTGGTACTGTGTCTTATGTATTTTTTAAAATCTAGACATATAACATTTAATCCTTTCAATCTGTGAGGAAGAGGAGATGTGGAGATGTAGATTGGTTTGTTGAAGTAAGATGTGCAAAGCTTTTGTAGTTATATGTAGGTGGGATACACAAGAACCTCATAAGGCCAGACATCTTGGTCCTTTGTCATTTCTTCCATGAGGCCCAACATCCTGAGATAGGTCCTCACCACTTCATCCCATGTCTTCCTGGATCTCCCTCTTCCACAGGTATCCTCCACGTTCAATGATCAGCACTTCTTTATACAACTGTCCTCATTCATATGCATCAGTGTCCAAACCAGCACAGTCTTATTTTTTGCATGCTTCATCTGGTTCCTCTTATTCCCAACTTTTCCCTCAGCACATTTGTAATTTGTTGTATGTGCACACTGATGTTGCACATCCAATGGAGCATAATGCCTTCATTTCTCTCCAGTCTATGCATGTCTTCTACATTCAGAGCCCATGTTGCACTGCTATGTGCACACAAGCACCATATAGTCTACCTTTCACTTTGGGAGAGAGAGAGAGCCCTTTTGTTGCCAACAGAGGTAGCAGCTCTCTGAACTTCCTCTGCTCTATCATTTTGAAATCTCTACACACTTGCCAGTGGTATTCTGCATATTTTATATTCAACAAAAGACTTTTTTTATATTTTCATATGTGTCCTGTAGTTGTACAGAATGGTGGAATACTTATTTCCATTGTGTAGGAAGACAACCTTCAAACTCCTTTTGGAGGAATCCATGAACAGCCTCCATTCTGGGGGATTACTCTTGATCTCAAAATAGCTTAGCAAAAAACACCATTGTTCCATCCTCAGCAAAGAATGGTAACAACTCATGTTTCCTGAGATGGTTTCAAAACGAAGGTTCCCGGTAATGAAAGCTTTCTCATTTTTAGCCTAAACCAGAATTTCCACTGCACCCTTTGATAGGTTCAGATCTCACCAAATCAAGGAGCTCTTGCTATGTAAATAACTACAGACTTTTGATTTAGTCACAAGAGTAGTATTCACCTTCTTCTCATTTGGCTTCTTCATCACTGTTTAATGTAACATTCTTCAAACCAAGTGAGTGAAAGGAACTGGAAAGTCAGCTCCATGTGCAATAGGCCGTATAACCAGAGGAATACTATGATACATTACCGTAAATTTATTTTTTTGCAGTGTACACATCAACTACAGCAATGTGGCTATAACTATAACTGGTTACACCCCTGGCATAGGCCAGGGGTGTAACCAGTCCACTTATGCATGCCTTTCCTTCATTGGACACTAAACTCTGCTTGCAAAGACCTGTTGAGGCAAGTGAAATCAAAATCACAGCACATACCCAAGGCACACAGAGCTGCGCTCGGTAGTGAAGTGAAAGCACGCTATAAAAATATAACTACTGAATAATAATAATAATAATAATAATAATAATAATAATAATAATAAGGATGATAATAACATCACATTAGCCGGTAAGAGTTGATAATTGCTATAATGAACCATTGTTGTAGTAGCAATGTTTTCATAATTATTTCAGTGATTAAGGTGGTGAAATGGCAGAATAGTTATCATGCCAGGCTAAATGCTTTGTGGCATTTCATTAAACTTTACACTTAGAGTTCAAATTCTACCAGCGTTGACTTTGTCTCTTATCCCTTTGGGGGTCAATAAAATAAGTACCAGTTGAGGACTGGGTTTGATGTAATTGACTTAGCCACTCTCCTGAAATTGCTGGCCTTGTGTCAAAATTTGAAACCAAAATTCCAGTGATGTTTATGGTCAATAAAATAAGTACCAGTTGAGCACCGGGGTTGATGTAATTGACTTAGTCACTCTCCTGAAATTGCTGGCCTTGTGCCAAAATTTGAAACCAAAATTCCAGTGATGTTTATGGTCAATAAAATAAGTACCAGTTGAGCACTGGGGTTGATGTAATTGACTTAGCCACTCTCCTGAAATTGCTGGCCTTGTGCCAAAATTTGAAACCAAAATTCCAGTGATGTTTATGGTCAATAAAATAAGTACCAGTTGAGCACTGGGGTTGATGTAATTGACTTAGCCACTCTCCTGAAATTGCTGGCCTTGTGCCAAAATTTGAAACAAACATTCCAGTGATGTTTATGGTCAATAAAATAATTACAAGTTGAGCACTGGTGTTGATGTAATTGACTTAGCCACTCTCCTGAAATTGCTGGCCTTGTGTCAAAATTTGAAACAAACATTCCAGTGATGTTTATGGTCAGTAAAATAAGTACCAGTTGAGCACTGGGGTTGATGTAATTGACTTAGCCACTCTCCTGAAATTGCTGGCCTTGTGTCAAAATTTGAAACCAAAATTACAGTGATGTTTATGGTCAATAAAATAAGTACCAGTTAAGCACTGGGGTTGATGTAATTGACTTAGACACTCTCCTGAAATTGCTGGCCTTGTGCCAAAATTTGAAACCAAAATTACAGTGATGTTTATGGTCAATAAAATAAGTACCAGTTAAGCACTGGGGTTGATGTAATTGACTTAGCCACTCTCCTGAAATTGCTGGCCTTGTGTCAAAATTTGAAACCAAAATTCCAGTGATGTTTATGGTCAATAAAATAAGTACCAGTTGAGCACTGGGGTTGATGTAATTGACTTAACCACTCTCCTGAAATTGCTGGCCTTGTGCCAAAATTTGAAACCAAAATTCCAGTGATGTTTATGGTCAATAAAATAAGTACCAGTTGAGCACTGGGGTTGATGTAATTGACTTAACCACTCTCCTGAAATTGCTGGCCTTGTGCCAAGATTTGAAACAAACATTCCAGTGATGTTTATGGTCAATAAAATAAGTACCAGTTGAGCACTGGGGTTGATGTAATTGACTTAGCCACTCTCCTGAAATTGCTGGCCTTGTGTCAAAATTTGAAACCAAAATTACAGTGATGTTTCTAGTATTTATTATAATTAATAGAGATAGTGTTTACTTAGTATCAGTTAAATATTGATTATATTTTTCTGTTTGCTAATGTATTATAATAATAACATATAACTTTGTCTTCAAATACTTTTCTGTATTTACCCACTGAACTCCCCAGTTCACCCCTTTTCCCTCACTAACGAAATGATTTTATCTTTTTACTTTTTCATAATTTAGTTGTGCTGAACGTTTGTAGAATGCCACATCAATTGGAAGGTGTGAAATTAGATGTTCAACCATTCTGGAAACCACCTGAAGAAAATATCATTTCGAAACAGCAAGTCCATGACTATTCACTACCTACCAAGTTCCATCTGAATTTTTTAAAGAAACATAGAACTGAAGTTAATGACCAATTAAAGACTTTGGCTGAAGTTCTTTGGAAAGATTCCAAGACTAATACACTGAGATTTAAATATTCTGAAGGAAATTTTGAGGAAATTGAACAGCGTTTGAAAGATTTATTAAATTCCATTACTGTTGAAACTATTGATGTTCCAGATGATATGTTTGAAGACGTTGTTGGAACATTTGACAGTCAAGATGAGCAGAAGTATTTTTATTTTGATTTCCGATATCATAAAGCTCATATTCTCGGATTCGATAAAAGTGACGTGATTAAAAGGAAAAATAGACTTTTGGATAATCTTAGAACTGAACGTGAGGATGATTTAAATATTCATGAAAGACGTATTCTATCTGGTCTCGGATTTTTTGAGCAGGCAGGACAATTTGAAGGTCTAAAAGTCACAGTTCATAGTAACAAAGTTGTTTTTGAAGGCCAGTTTTCCGAAATAGATATTTATCAACAGAAAATGTATAAAATTCTTAAGTCAATTGTTAAATCTGAATTGTGTTTGCCTTTAAATACTGGAATGATCATAAATAAAAAACCAGTGAAAGAATATCTTGATGTAAAACTGAGAAGCAAGAAATGTATTGGTTCATGGGAAACGGGTGATGGTAATTCAGTAATACTTTATGCAAGTGATAAAACACATCTTTCACTTTTGGAAGAAATTATGAAAGAATTTTTTGTTGCCAATACACTGGATTTTGTAGACAAAATTAAGGATACTCCAAGTCATGGAAAGTGGCTGACATTTGTTGAAAGTCTAAAAGAAGAGTTTCCAGATTCCCATTTTATTGGAGAAAATTCTATTGTTGCAGTTGATGTTGTAGTTAATGATATAAAAAGCAAAATTGATAACTTTGAGCAATCTTTAACTTATGAATCTTATACATCGAGGCCTTCTGAACATTACCCCTTTCATAGAGAGTCCAATGAACAAGAATTCAATGATTTTAGTGAAGAAAACAAAGCCAGGATGCGTTTCACTCGGAAAGAACACAAGAGCAAATAGTCAATGTTAGTATAAGAACTGTGAAATAGTGTTGAGGGAAGGTGACATCACGACTCTGGACACAGATGCTATTGTTAATGCTGCAAATGGCAGACTGGAACACAGAGGAGGAGTTGCTGCAGCCATTGTGAAGAAAGGTTAGTAATACCATTTTTTATAGTTAATGTTTCTTTTTAGATCCATGTGTGGTTGAGAAGCTTGCTTCCTGATCACGTGGTTTCAGGTTCAATTCCACTCACAGCATTTTGGACAAGTGTCTTCTGTTATAGGTCAGTGATTGGCAAAGCCTTGGGAGTGGGTTTCGTTGATAGAAACTGAAAGAAGCTCATCGTGTATACATGCATACATATATATATATATATGTGTGTGTGTGTGAGGGTGAGTAGCCAGGTGTTGACAGCACACGATGGTTGTAAATGAACATCACCATCACACAAGTGATGTTGTGTCATTTTTGGTCTTCCATGAAAAACGTGTCTGACCATGGGGGAGTATTCCCTCATTTGGAAACATGTGGCAATTGGCTACAGGAAGGACGGGGTGATTTCTATTTGTGTAACACTCAGAGTTTATAGATTTGAGACACTTGATCACTGACCAGTCCCCAAAATCTGGATAATTATAAATGATGTCATCTATGTTACAATCCATTTAAAGAAACTTATGTCTGATGCAATGCTGATCTCTTCTTCTGTTACACTCCATTCCACACCACTCGTTTCTCTTACAGTCTAAATTCTCCATCCCTTTTCATTTCAAACCATCCTTCACACCATCCACCTTTTACATTCCCAGTGTCCCCGCAACATCTACCCACACACACACACACCTACTCTACACCGTTGAACTCATTACCCAACACCACACACCCACCAACATATTCAAACAGCATGTACACACATCCACACGCACTCACTCCTTCTCCTCTTCCTTCGCCCACAATAGCACCCACCCACCCCTCATGCTACCCATCCGCACGCTTATAACAGCAACTATATCATAACACACCTACACTTCCCAATACCTACCACTTTCCCCACCCATCTTCCACCAAACACCTCTATCCAGTTTCACACACTTAACACACACACACAAGATATACACACACACAATAGCTTCATAAGCCCACATGTATGAACATATAAACAGAAAACAAGGGCTCACGTACACACATGTTCACACACAGCCACACACATAACCATGCATACAGTATATATGCACGTAATAGTTTAATGTACACACACACGTGTCACATAGCCTTACACACACACACATATACAGACACACAAATATACAGCTTCTAATACACACATGCCATGCATTGATGTCCGTGCTCACACACCCATCGGTAACAGTTTCACAGTTATCCCCCTTGCCACTCATGCCTTTAGCAACCTCTTCCTCCTCTGGTCATTTCAGCTTACAGTGACAGTCCAATTCAGACATGTTCGTTTTTTTTCTCTCTATATTTTATGTTCCATTTTCTGTTTTTCTTGAAGAAGAGTGTATGTTTGAAATGTAAAAGACTTTTATATCTATTTTCCTTTCTTCACCTCATCATGTTAGTTATAATTTTGCACTGAATATGTTGGTATGTCTGTATGTGTGTGTATATATATCTATGTACATACATACATACATACATACATACATACATACATACATACAGGTAATATATAATATGAATATTTTAAATGATATCATCATCATCATCATCGTTTAATGTCCGTTTTCCCTGCTCGCATGGATTGGACTATTTGACTGAGATCTGGAGAGCCAGTGACTGCACCAGGATTCAGTCTGATCTGGCAAAGTTTTTACAGCTGGATGCCCTTCCTAACACCAACCACCCCGAGAGTGTAGGGGGCACCTTATATGTTCCACTGGCACAGAAGCCAGTCAGACAGACCTAGCATCGATCATGTTCAGACAGTGCCTTTTACGTCCCACCGGCACGGGCCAATCAGGGAGCACTGGCATTGGCGATGTTCAGATGATGCTTCTTATGTGCCACCAGCACAGAGGCCAGTCAGTGGGTACTGGCATTGGCCATGTTTGGATGGTGCCTTTTGCATGCCACTGGCATGGGAGCCAGTCAGGGGGTATTGGCATCGGACCTACTACAAGCACAACATCTGAAATTTGGGGTAGGGAATGAGTCGATGACATCGACCCCAGTGTTTCACTGGTACTTAATTTATCGACTCTGAATTTCATGCATCATGCTAACGATCCTGCCAGCTTGCTGCCTTATAATATGATAATAATAATAATAATAATAATAATAATAATAATATAAATTAAAAAATATATATTTATTTATTATGATATATGTACTAGCAATGCATCCCGGTGTTGCCCGGGTGTTATGATCTACAGCCACATTGTATTATTTGTTCCTTTCTTATGGGACTGTTATATAGTGAACTGGATTACTGGTGTAATGAAAGTTATTGTTTGTTTAAAAATAATGGTCGGGGAAGGTTACAATCTGCACGGGTTTGCATGAAAGTGCTCTCTGTTCATAAGAAACATCACAAACTATGTATTGTGTCATTGTATAAAAGGAGGTTAATATGATTTTGCCCTGAAATCGCGTTTTCAGAATTTTAATTCCCCCCCCCCCACCCACCCATCCCCACTGCACTTTCTTAATTTGTAACTTTTTTATTTCTTATTTTTTTATCCATGTAGAAAGATACAGAGATTATGAATCTGGGAAATCTGTTTTTTTTAAAGTTTAATTTTTATCTTAAACATTCTCTTACCTTGCCCACCCATCACCTACCCACTTTCAAAAAGCTAAAGACACCAAGTGTTTCACTTCTGTCTGATGTTTCATCCATGTGTAGAATTGTAAATGTAAAAAATATCAGACAACTACCAGAAAACCCAACATGCTAGAAACAACAGGTGAACAACATTAAATTTCCCTGCTTTCTAAAATGCTAAAAGTGAAACATTGGGAGGTTGTAGGTTTTTGAAAGTAGTGAGATGATGGGTGGATGTTTGGGAAGGAGATTTTAGTGTTTCTTTAAGCAAAAAGAAAATTCTTAAAGATTCATACTCTCTGTTTGCTTTGGCTGTGGATTACCAAATAAAGGATTTCGAAAAAGTAAAAAATGAAGAAATTTGTGTGGGAAGGGAGAAAATTAAAATACTGAGAACATATTTTTGGATGAAAGACTAATTTCCTGTATTGAAAACTTAACAATTGGAAGAAATTTAAGAAAAAAAATCAGGTGGGGGTGGGGGACACAAATGTCACCATGGACATGCTAGAAACAACAGGTAAAGGATAGGATTTCTGGGAGAACTTCCTTTTAAGTACATATCAAAGATCAGGTTTTTAAATACAGTCATCACAAACACGAATTAACGAATAGAAAAAGGTGATTTCAACTGGATTTGAGCTGTAATTTTGTGTGTGCACATAACAAGAAAAAACATAATTCATAGAGAAGTGTTGCCTAGAGTGTGTGTGTGCCAAAGGAAGTTATTTTATGATATTCTTTTGTTTGAAACAGGAAAGTTGTCAATTCAATCCTATGGTCTACCATATGGAATCATATGATTGTTTGTTAATTTCCATAAATTTTTTTTATTTCATTATGCTTTGAAGAGAGGAGAAAGTGGAGTGAAAAGGTGACATTTGCTTTGAAGTGAGAGCAGACAGTGAAAGATGTATGTACATATATATGAAATGGACATGTGTGTGTGTGTGTGTGCATGCATGCATGTGTGTGTGAAAGAGGGAGTGAGTGAGTGAGTGAATGTGTGTTTTGTCATGCATGTTTTTTTGCATGTATGTGTAAGTGGCACTCACTCGGTTTCTCTCTCTCTCTCACACATACATGTGTGCACACTCATTATCTTTCATATTAACGTACATAAATACATATGCATACATCTTTTTTGTATATATGTGTGCATATTGCATGGGAGAGAGAGAGAGAGAGAGTGAGTGACTGTATTTCCCCATAACCTATAGAGAAATGGATGTCTTTTGAGCTACACCACTCATATAGAAAATATGACTTCATTGTCATTGTGGCATAAAATGTTTATGATAGTTGAGTTATAGAAAAGATTATCATGTCAAATTTTTGTAATGCAAATATGTAAATGAAAATAATGTTTATTTGGTAGCCAAAAGATTAGTGAATCATTTAATACCTCATATGTCAAAATCAGCAACTTAGTTTTCAAATGTATATGGAACATATGCACACACACACACACAAACTCTCATTTATATATAGATAGATATAAAACATAATATGTTAATATATCATTTTGGAGCCTGGTGCAGCCATCTGGCTCGCCAGTCCTCAGTCAAACTCTCCAACCCATGCCAGCATGGAAAGTGGATGTGAAACGACGATGATGATACATATTATATATAACACATATTAAACAGGAACAATAGTTTTTCCCCCTGATGCGATGGAATCTGTTTTCTGTACATCTTATTGTACCTGTGCATCTTCCACATGCACAAGCTATTTTCCCTGTTGACCTTCCTCTGATATTGCTGCCCCTCTTATATGTCCATAGCTTACACCAGGTACATCTTATGGAGTTTTTAGCAATGCCTTTTCTACAGATCCTGAAGGAATTTGTGATTTGTCTACCTTCCTACTTACTGAGAGTTTGGTTTTTTTGCTAGGTTTACTCTAAGGCCCTTTGATTCTAGACCTTGCTTCCGTACCTAGACTTATTTATTATATTTATTATATATGCTGTGACTGAGAAGACCCGGCAAATAAAGTGAGATCACAGCTGTAGCCTACACCAGTGTTGCATAACCAGCACACTCAAAAAGTACCTTGGATCGTAGGGCGACATGCCATGCTTGAGGAGACCTATTGAGTCAAGTATATCAAAACCAAAATCAAATGGAAATTGTAATTGTGGCTGATGCCAGCGCCACCTGACTGGCTCCCTGTGCCAGTCACACCAAAAGCACCATCCGAATATGATTGATGCCAGCCACCTCGCTCTGACTGGCTCCTGTGCTGGTGGCACGTAAAAAGCACCATCCGAATGTGGCTGATGCCAGCACTGCCTTGACTGGCTCCTGTGTTGGTGGCACATAAAAAGCACCCACTACACTCTCAGAATGGTTAGCGTTAGGAAGGGCATCCAGCTGTAGAAACATTGCCATGTCAGATTGTAGCCTGATGCGGCCTCTTGGCTTCCCAGACCCCGGTCGAACTGTCCAACCCATGCCAGCATGGAAAACGGACGTTAAATGATGATGATTAACATATATTAACATGTATTAAACAGGACATAAGATGCAAATATCTTTGCAGGTGGGTCTGAAATTCAAACTGAATCTAACAAAATTATGAAAGAAAGAAGGAGTGAACTGAAAACTGGAGAAGTAGTGTCAACTAAAGCTGGTAAACTCAAATGCAAGACTATCATTCATGCTGTTGGACCTGTTTGGAATAATGGATGGAATCAGGAAATGGATTACCTTTCAAGAGCTGTTCAAAATTGTTTGACAGTTCTTGAAGAAAAGTCTTATACATCAATTGCAATTCCTGCCATCAGTACTGGTAAGAATTTACCATTTTAATTCTGTTCAAATTATTTGGTATAGAAATAAGAATTACAATATTCAAATATCTTCAGTTTGTTTCATCGCTACTCTCTGTCCATGCTGGAGCAGCACTGCCTTGAAGAATTTTTAGTCAAGTGAATCAACCTCAGTACTTATTGTTTTAAAGTATGGTACTTATTTTTCCATTGCTGGAATTCCCATTTTGATAGAAGTCCAGTCTTTGTTAAAGGTCTAGGTTTTGTTAGAAGCATCATTTTCCTTAGAAGTCCTAATTTTCTCTGAAATCTCATCTGTGTTAGAAGTCTCATTTTTGTTACAAGCTCTAATTTTATTATAAGTCTTATACTTGTTAGATGTCTCATATTTAAGAAGGCTCATTTTTGTTAGAAATCTCTTTTTTCTTTGAAGTTTTCTTCACATTAGAAGTCCCATTTTTGTCCAAAATCCGATCTTTTTAAGAAGACCAAGTTTTCTAAGAATTCTTATTTGTGTTAGTAGTCCTATTTTCTTACAGGTCTCATTTTGTTAGTAGTCTCATTGATATATAGAGACCGATTTTTGTTAGAAGTCTCATTCTGTGAAAAGTTTCATCTTTGTTAGACATCCCAATTTTGTTAGTGATTTCATTTTTGCTTGAAAATCCAATTTCGTTGCTTCAACTATCATTGTTGTTTGAAGTCCCATTTTTAGAAAAAGCCTCATTTTTGTTAAATATCTCATTCTTCTGGGAAGAGCCATTTTTCTTACAAATCTCATTTTTAGAAATCTCATTTGTGTTACAAGTCTCATTATTGTTGGAAGTCTCACTTTTGTTAGAAGTCTCCCTTTTGTTAGAAGTCACATTGTAATAAAAAGTCCCATTTTGTTGAAAGTTTCAATTATTGTAAAATGCCCAGTTTTTGTTACAGGTCACATTTGTGTTAGATGTTTCAATTTTATTACAAGTTTTTTTTCTGTTAAAAATCCTAATTTTCTTAGATGTTTCATTTGTGTTAGAAGACTCAGTTTTGTTAGTCTCATATTCTTTAGAAGTCACATATTTATTACAAGTCTCATTTTTATTAGAAGTTCTAACATTGTCAAAAGTCTCATTTTTGTCAGAAGTTCTAATTTCGTTAAAAGTTTCATCCTCCTTAGAAGTCCCATTTCTGTCAGAAATCTAACCTTTGTAAGAAGACCCAATTTTCTAAGAGTTCTTATTTTTGTTAGTTGTCCCATTTTTGTTACAGGTCTCATTTTGTTAGCAATCTCATTCTTATGAGCAAATCCATTTTTCTTAGACATCTCATTGTATGAAAAAGTTCCATTCTCATTTTACAGAAGTACCATTTTTGCTTCACAACCCATTTTAGTTTGAAGTCCCATTTTGGTTACAAGTCTCATTTTTGTTGGAAGTCTCATTTATGTTAAAAGTTTAATGTGGCTGTTGCCAGCGCCGCCCCGACTGGCCTCCGTGCCGGTGGCACGTAAAAAGCACCATCCAATCGTGGCCTTTGCCAGCCCCATCTGGCCTCCGTGTCGGTGGCACGTAAAAAGCACCATCTGATCATGGCCGTTTAGCAGCCTCGTCTGACACCTGTGCAGGTGGCACGTAAAAAGCACCATCCAATCGTGGCCTTTGCCAGCCCCATCTGGCCTCCGTGTCGGTGGCACGTAAAAAGCACCATCTGATCATGGCCGTTTAGCAGCCTCGTCTGACACCTGTGCAGGTGGCACGTAAAAAGCACCATCCAATCGTGGCCTTTGCCAGCCCCATCTGGCCTCCGTGCAGGTGGCACGTAAAAAGCACCCACTACACTCACGGAGTGGTTGGCGTTAGGAAGGGCATTCAGCCGTAGAAACTTTGCCAGATCAGACTGGGCCTGGTGCAGCCTTCTGGCTTCCCAGACCCCGGTTGAACCATCCAACCCATCCTAGCATGGAAAACGGACGTTAAACGATGATGATGATGATGAATTGTCAATATTTTCAGAAGTATAATTTTTGTGAGATGTCTCGTTTTTGTTAAAAGTCTCATTTTTGTAAGAAATCTCACTTTAGAGGGTAGTTTCGTTTTTGTGAGAATTGTCATTATAGTAGTCTCATATTTCTTAAAAGTCCTAATCTCATTAAAAGTCTCATTCTTTAGAAGTCTCATATTTTATTGAAAGTCCTAACTTCTTTCAGGATTTTATGATTGAAATGTTTTTATTGAGGAGATTTTACTGTAATCTTTATTTTCATTTTGTTCTATTTGAGGTGTCATGTTTATGTGGTATTTTTACAAAGTGTAACTGTGGAATAAAATGTTATTGGAGTCTAGATTTTCCTTTGTCTGGGACAAGAAGAAAGTACTGTATAAGTCTACATACAATACTACCAAAATCATAAAATACTTTTCTTTTCTACTCTAGGTACAAGGCCAAAATTTTTGGGGAGGGAGTCAGTTGACTAGATTGACCCCAATATGCAATTGGTACTTAATTTATCAACCCTGAAAG
The DNA here is from genome assembly GCF_006345805.1 of Octopus sinensis. Lineage (NCBI taxonomy): Eukaryota > Metazoa > Mollusca > Cephalopoda > Octopoda > Octopodidae > Octopus > Octopus sinensis. The sequence goes on along the minus strand of NC_042997.1, from coordinate 205,831,074 downwards.
GATGAAAGGCAAAGTCAAAGCCTCAGTGGAATTTGAACTCAGAACATAAAGACAGATGAAATACCACTAGGCATTTCACCTGGCACGCTAACGTTTCTGCCAGCTCACTGCTTTATAAGTGTGCAAATATTAAACGTATGAGTATAAGGGAAATAATATTTCACTCTTCAAATCCTAAAACCAAACGCAGTCGCCATAGCCCCAAAGCTGTAATAATCATCAGGGCCATTAATACTGCCCAAAGTGTCACTATCTTCAGACAGAATGTCATCTTCTGTGCCACCTAATGCATTACTGATGCCACATTTTTGAAAAAGATTTTACTTCTACTTCCATTTTCTCAGCATTCCATGATTTCAGGACCCCCTTGCACACCTGAGCAATTGTTAGCCTTTTCAAACAATCTGTTGGTGTTAGGTCATGGTCCTTGGCGCTCATCCACTCATAAATGTCTTAAAAAGTTTGTTGTTTGATACATCCAGTTCTCATTTTTATTAGACTTCTCATGTATGTTAACAGTCTCCTTTTTGGTTCAAAATCCCATTGTTTTTAGGAGTCACATTTTTCTCAGTAGTCCAAACATTGTTTGAAATTTCATTTTTTCAGATGTATCGTTTTTGTTAAATGTCCAAAATTATATCATCATCATCATCATCATTGTTTAATGTCTGCTTTCAATGCTGGCATGGGTTGGATGGTTTAACTGAGGACTGGCAAGCCAGGAGGCTGCACCAGGCTCCAAACTGATTTGGCAAGATTTCTACAGCTGGATACCCTTCCTAATGCTAACTACCTTGAGAGTGTGGTGGGGGCTTTTTACATGCCACCAGTATGGGGGCCTGTCAGGCAGCACTGGCATTGACCATGCTTGAATAGTGCTTTATACATGTCGTGAGCATGAATGCCAATCAGGCAGCACTGGCATTGGTCATACTTGAATGGCGCTATTTACATGCCATCAGCTCAGGAGCCAGTCAGCCAGCACTGCCATCGATTGCGCTCAAACAGTGCTTTTTACATGTCACCAGTACAGGTGCCAGTCAAGTGGTACTGGAATTGGTCATGACTACGATTTCACTTGACTCAACAGGTTTTCTCAAGCACAACATATTGCCCAACGATTGAAGGGTACTTTTAAATGGGTGAGTTATGTGACACTGGCATCAGTCACAGCTATGATCTCACTTGGCTTTCTGGGTGTTCTCAAGCACAGCATATCTCCAAAGGTCCCGGTCATGCTTCACCACATCATAATAGGTTTTCTTGGGTCTCCCTCTTTCACAGGTTCCCACCATTATTAGGGTGTGACACTTATTCACGCAGCTTTCCTCATCCATATGTAACACATGACCATACCAGCACAGTCGTTTCTCTTGCACACCACATCTGATGCTTCTTATGTTCAGCCTTTCTCTCAGGGTGCTCACACTCTGACATGTATGCACACTGACATTACACATCCAGTGGAGCATACTAGCTTCATTTCTTTCAAGCCTACACATGTCTTCAGCAGTTACTGGCCATGTTTCACAGCCATACAGCATAGCTGTTCACATACAGGTGTCGTACAGTCTGCCTTTCACTCTGAGTGAGAGGTCCTTTGTTATCAGCAGAGGTAGGAGCTCTCTGAACTTTGCCCTGGCTATTCTTATTCTAGCAGCTACACTCTCAGAGCATCCACCTCCACTATTGACTTGGTCACCTACTTCTAGTTTTTCCCACTGGCATGTGACAGAGTCTGTTTTCTGTACATCTTCAGTGTGTATTGCACCTGTGCATCTTCCACACACAAAATCTATCTTCCCAGTTAACCTTCCTTTGATATTGCTGCACCTCTTATGTGTCCATAGCTTACACCAGGTACATTGTATAGAATTTCAGAATTTCTATCCATGTCTTTTCCACAGATTGAACAGGGCTATCTACCTGAAGAGGTTTGTGATTTAACAGCCTTCCTACTTACAAAGACTTTGGTTTTTGCTAGATTGACTCTAAGGTTCTTCAATTCTAGACCTTGTGTTCACACCCTGAACTTCATCACTAATTCTGGCAGTACCTCAGCTATTAGAGCAAGGTCATCAGTATAGAGGAGCTCCTAGGGGCAGCCTGTCTTGAATTCCTCTGTTATTGCCTGGAGAACTATGATGAACAAGAGGGAGCTAGGGACTTGATCCTTGGTGAACCCTCACTTTTACCCAGTATTCTTCACTATATTCATTGCCAATCCTTACCTTACTAATGGCATCTCTGGTTAAGGCCTGTACAGCTCCTATTAACAACTCATCAATCCCCAGTTTCTGTGTCGCCCACCAGATAAGGGATTGGGGGATCCTGTCAAAGGCTTTCTCCAAGTCAACAAAAGCCAAGTATTGGGGTTTATCTTTGGCTAGGTACTTCTCCTACAGTGGCCTCACCAGAAATATAGCATCAGTGGTGCTTCTATCTGGGACAAAACTGAACTATGTCTCATCTAAGAAGACTTTCTCCCTAATTAGTTGAGCTATAACCCTCTTCATGACTGTCATCACCTGATCCAATAATTTGATACCCCTGTAGTTATTTCTATCTAGAGCATCACCATTACTTTTGTAGCAGTTGACTATGGTGCTGTTACAGCAGTCATTGGGTATGACTCCATTATGAACTACCTGGTTTACAATGCGGGTGACTAGGCCATAGCCCACACCACCAGATGTTTTAAGCCTCTCAGCAGTGATTCCTGTTGGCCCAGGGGCTTTTCTTGACTTCATATCCTTAATTGCTTTATCTACCAAGGTGCTGTTTATTCAGGTAGCTGGTCCCTGAAATAGGTCACCATTTAGCAGGCTCTCCTACTCCCATTGATTCTCCACATTCAGCAGCCTTTTGTAATGGCTTTTCCAAGCCTTTTTCTTTTGAAAATCATTAAAAGCAAGTGCTCCATCATCCATGCAGACACATTTTTCTCCTGTGACTTCACAATTTTCTCTCACACACTGTCTTGCAATCTGAAATACTTCAGTTCTTTGGTCCTCACATTGCTGGACATTGGCAAACTTCTTCTCTTCTGCTTCATCCTTGGCTATGTATACCTGTCGCCCAGCTTCCCTTCAGCATATCTAGTACAGTTTCCTGCTACCCCTACTCTTATCAGCTTTTCAGGCCGGTTTCTTTGCTCAAATAGCCTTGTCTACTATATTATTCCACCCCCACATTACCCTAGGTCTGGAAGGGACTTTGCACCATCCACAGACTTGGTCTGTAGCACTCAGTAAGCTGTCCTGTAGGAATTTCCAGATACCTTCTATGTCGATGTCTGTAGCTCCTCTCTCTCTCTCTCTCTCCTCAAATTTCTTGATGAGGATGTCCCTAAATCTCTGACCATTTGAAGGGTTCTTTAGCTTTCAAATCCTTCTTTTTTGGTTTGGTCTGCTTCTTGGCATCCTTCTTGCCTTGAGTCTAAAGTCACAAATAACTTGTCTATGTTAGGGGGTACATTCTTCACCAGGGAGGGTCGTTGTATTTAAGAGCAGCCATGTGTCCTGCTGTCTTATGAGAATGGAATCAATCTGGCTAGCAGAGTCATATGATTTATAGGTTGCAGAATAATAGGTTGCATGCATCACAGAACTCCAGTAGCCTAGTTCCTTCATCGTTTTGGGTGCCAATACCATAGCTACCGTGGACACTATAGAAGATACCGGATTGCTGTCCGACATGCCCATTAAGATCTCCAGCCACAAAGATGATGTCATTGCCACTTGTCTTTGAGGTAGCTTATAGAAGGATCTCATAAGAGTGGTCCTTCTGTTCATTTGGTAGGCCCACTCGTGGGGTGTAGGCAGAGATAATTGTAGCTATACTGTTCTGCAGGATTAGCCTGAGCTTAAGCACTCTATTACACACCCTGACTACATCTATGACCTTATCCACCCATTTCTTTGCAAGGAGTATGCCCACACACCCTACTCCATCACTGTTATTCCCAGAAGATTTTATACATATGTGCCTTGCCTGTGAGGCTGAAACACCTCTCCACCTCACCTGATGTATTCAGCATACATCAATATGCCTTCATTCAAGCAGCTCTACAATCTCACTAGAGGTACCTTTCAATGTGCCAACATTGACAGTGACAACTCCAAAAACTGGGAAGGAATGTGGGAGGAGCCATGGGGAGGAGAGATGTTTTTCAGGGCCTAAAAGGAAGAAGGTTTCCGTGTTCATTTGATAGACGTGCTACACTTGTTCTCAATTTTGACCTGTCATTATTCAAACCTTCAAGCGTGGAAAGCGACCCTAGCAGACGCCAAGACTGTGATATAAGAAATGTGTAAAGTTCTCATTAAAGACCTGTGAAAAGTGGGGATGACTGGGAGAGCAATGCTTGTTGTTACTACAGTTGGAGGAAGCAGGTAAAGGAGGGAGTTGACATCTCTGAAAGAGCATGTATTCTTCATGAAGAATTTAAGTATGCTGCTCAAAAGTACACTGCTAGCAGAGTGAATGGGGAAAGTTTGGTCTGCAATGTTTGTAGTCATGTATGTTTGTCAGGTGTAGGGCTCGTTAGTCACCAATGGAGCTGCAAGTGCAAAGTATAAGGTAGTCTTGAGCACACAATGTTCCTAAATGTCAGCAATGGTCTTCCTCAGTCACGAGTGGACAGCCATCATACATATATGCATAGATATACATGTACATGTTTCATCATCATCATCATCATCGTTTAATGTCCTCCTTCCACGCTGGTATGGGTGGGATGGTTTGACAGGAGTTGGCCAGCCAGAGGCCTGCACCAGACATCTGTGTCTGTTTTGGCAAGGTTTTTACAGCTGGATGATCTTCCGAACATCAACCATTTTAAGTGGCACCTGCACTGACAGGGTCACTAAAGTAATTTGCAAGACAAAGATCTTTTGAGCAGGGAGGGGGCAGTAGAGGAGGGGATCTTGTGTCAGATGTTGGAAGGTTATAGAGAGATAAGAGAGAGAGAGAGAGAGAGAGAGAGAGAAAGATAATGAGGACAGAAGCAGGTGTGCTTCCACAAAGGAGAGCGAGAGAGAGAGAAAGCAGGATAGAGATGGTGTCAAAATGTCAGGTGTATTCATACAGGATGGGGATCAGAACATAAATGGGATGGTTGAGTGAAGGAAGAGAGAAATATAGATGGTGGCCAGTGCCAGGGCATACCCTTGAGAGTTGAAGAACATACTATAGTGGCAGGACATTGCCAAAGAATTGTGAGTAGAGAGTGGGGAAGGAGAATGAGGTAGGGTGTGTGAAACTTTTCTTTTTAATGTGTGGGTGGAACACATAGGTCAGGTGTGGGAATTATAATGATACAGGGAACATGGCCCTGGGGATAAGATTGAGGAGTGAGAGGTAAGCATAGTACATGAAAGAGGAAATTTGAGGAAGAGAAAAGATATAGTTAGGTTTGTTGGGGTAGGGTGTGTGAGAAGTTTTCTTGTTAAGTGTCGGTGGGACACACAGTGCTTCTAGAACTCAGTTTCACTGACATGGATGGGTCTTCTCAAGAACCTCATATCGCCACAAATCTCAATCTATTGTCATTTCCTCTGTGAGGCCCAACGTCCTGAGATCAGTCCTCACCACTTCATCCCATGTCTTCCTGGGTCTCCTTCGTCCATGGGTACCATCCTCAATCAGTGATCAGCACTTCTTTATGCAGTTGTCCTCATTCATAAGCATCACATGTCCAAACCAATGTAGTCTTCTCTCTTGCATGCTACGTTTGGTTCCTCTTATGCCCAACTTTTCTCTCAATACATTTGCACTTTACTGTACATGTGCACTGTTGTTGCCCATCTAACAGAGCATACTATCTTCGTTTCTCTTTAGTCTATGTATGTCTTCTGCATTCAGAGCCCATGCCTCACTACCATGGTGTATAGCCATTCATACACAAGCATCATATAGTCTACTTTTCACTCTGAGAGAGTCCTTTTGTCGCCAACAGAAGTGGTAGTTCTCTGAACTTCCTCCACCTAATTCTTATTCTAGAAACAATACTTTAAGAGCATCCTCCACCATGGCTAATTTGGTCACCTAGGTAACAAAAGCGATCTAGAACCTCAAGAGAACCTCCTGGGTATTTGAGAGTATCTAAGTCCCGTGTGCTCTTAGTGCTTATTGTTCCTTCACATCTACCACATACAAAGATGATTTTGTCTCTTAATCTACCTGTGATGCCACTACACCTGTTATATGTCCATAGTTTACACTGGGTGCAACAATTGAAATTTCTTCCAACTCTTTTCCTACATATTAAACAGGACCATTTACCTGATGGAAGGAAAGTTTTTATCTTTTTTCTTAATAAGAACCACTTTTGTCATAGCTAGGTTAACTTTAAGGCCCTTTGACTCCAGGTCTTGTTTCCATACCTGGAATTTCTTCTCCAATTTTGCTAAAGATTCTGCAATATAAGCAAGGTCATCAGCATATAGCAGTTCCCACAGACACCCAGTTTTGAATTTCTCTGTTATGGCCTGGAGAACTATAATGAATAAGAGTGGGTTGAGAACTGAGCCCTGGTAAACCCCTACCTGTACGCTAAATTCATCACTGTATTCATAGCCAACTCTCACCTTCCTGACAGTACCACTGTACATGGCTTGTACAGCTCTAACGAGCCACTCCTCTGCTCCTAACTTCCTTACAGACTACCATGTAACAGAGCGAGGAACTTTGTTGAAAGCTTTCTCCAGGTCGATGAAGGTCAAGTACAATTGCTTACTTTTGGCCAAGTACTTTTCCTGCAGCTGTCTCACTAGGAAGATGGCATCTGTGGTACTCTTCCCAGGCACAAAACCAAACTGCATCTCATCTAGTTTAATTCTATTTCTAATCAAGCTATCACCCTCTCAGTAACTTTCATGACTTGGTTTAGCAGTTTAATACCTCTGTAGTTGTTTCTATCTAAGGCATCACCTTTACCCTTGTAACAGCTAACAATAATACTACTACACCAGTCGTTGGGGATGGTGACTTCCTGAATAACCTGGTTAACTATGCAGGTGACTAAGCTGGATCCTACACCACCGGAAATTTTAATCATCGCAGCAGTGCTTCTTGATGGACCAGGTGCCCTCCCTGTCTTCATATCCTTAATTGTGTGTGCGTGTGTGACTGTGTTAGTATCTGTTTGTCTTTTAATCACATGATATTTGTAAACAAGGATCACCATCATACAAGCAGTGTCTTCCGTTTCCAGTCTACAATGAAAACATGTCTGGTCATGGGGCAATACTAGCTTCCTTGGTGTGGGGGTGGGTGATAGGAATGTCACCTAGACATAGAAAATTTGCCTCAACCAATTCCACCTGAAACATGGAAAAGGAAACATTAAAACAATGATTATTATTATTATTATTATTATTATTATTATTATTACTTTTTTTTTTCTTCTTTCAAATTTTCTTTCATTTCTTGCCAAGTGTCTTCCCGACTCCTAGGGCAAAGAAACTCATAGTGTATATTGGTAGGCCATTAAACCAAACTCAGTAGTTCGTTCATTTTTTTTTTTTTTTTTTTAGTTAAATTAAAATGCATGAGCAGCAACAGTTCTCACATCGACAATGCTCTTCTCAATACGTGTGATGTACCAGTTAAGACAATCTTTTGCACTTCTTGCAGGGATGGTAAGCCAGGGATCATTCTCATATAATTTTCGGTTCCCTTCTTGATCATTCCTAGTGCTCCTACGATCACTGGTATTGTAACCGCCTTGAGATGCCACATTTTCTCAATTTCAATGAGTAGGTCTTTATATTTTCTGAGCTTGTCAAACTCTTTCACTGAGATATTATGATCACAGGGGATGCTCATGTCGATCAATAAGCAAACTTTATTGTTTTGGTCTTTCACAACAATATCTGGTTTATTGGCCTTGATGGTTCGGTCTGTATGTACTGGAAAGTCCCACAGAATGGTTACATTTTCTCCTTCAGTTACAGCCTCAGGGTGGTGATTATACCACTTGTCGGCAGTTTTGATATTGTAATGCCGACTTATTAGCCAGTGGAGATATTGGCCAACTCTGTCATGTCTTATAATATTATTATTATTATTATTATTATTATTATTATCATCATGATTATTATTATTTAACTGAACGAACAACAAAGAAAAGAAATCTGTTCAACAAGAGAGGGAGAGAAACAAACTTAGTTCTTATTAAATACCATTGTATATTAATAGGGGTAAAGACCCTCCCCCTCGGTCATCAATGGCCATGGTATTGCACCTAGAAAGTTCCCCTCTGTCTATTAAAGAATCTTCTTCTAAATGATGGAATTGTATTGTTTCTTGGTATTGCAGCTGATAAATTACTGAAATTATATCACAGGTTAATTATATATATTTTGTGTAAGAACATTTGTTGGATTAAATGTGTTGTATACTTTATTTATTACAGGTATTTTTGGTATACCCATAGAAGAAGGAACCAAATGTACAGTAACAGCTATAAAGGAATATCTTGATACTTACTCAAATTCTAAAATAAAACATATTTGTTTGATTGATATACGGAAGGATGTAATCAGAGCTTTTAAGCTTCATCTAGAAATGGTGTTTGGAATCAGTGAAAGCAGAGGTAGGACTTGTTATTTGTTTGATATTTTAGTGAAAATTTAAATGATTTATTTCAGGTGTTAATTAAGATTTTTCCTCCTTCAGTCAACTTTTATCTAATTCCTATTATTGGTTTATGGGCACAGCCATGGATTTGTGGTTAAAAAGATTCATTTCTAACCTTGTTGATTCCCAATGTAAGGCAACTCAAGAAAATATCTTCTAGTATGGCCCTGAGCCAACCAAAGCCTTGTCAACTGGTTTGGGAGATGGAAACTGATACAAGGGACCCTCATATATGTACTGTGAGTGTGTGGTGTGTGTGCATGCACACACACCCATATTTATGGCATATTCTAACTGCTAAAGACAAATTCACTGCATTTATTGTAGACATAAGATTCTCTCTTATTGAAAAAATTTAAAACCATCACCTCCAACATAGGTTTTACATGTATATATATATATATATGTAAAAAGTAAAAAATATATACAAACTGGGACAAGAACGTGAAACACCTAGAAGACGACACAAGAACCACAGGACGGGACATTCGAAGCCCTCAGTCATCAGTCAAGAACCGGATCATCTTTGCAATTTCGGCTGATTAATCTTGAAATTGCTCTGACCAGGGCAGCCCCCAAGGGAAATCTAAGCCAAGTGCATTAGATCCCTTGGAAGAAAGCTTCGAATGTATACAACACAAGGACGGAAAATGAACGATGTACACGAATAAAAATACAGAATATATATATATATATATATATATATATATATATATATATATATGTGTGTGTGTGTGTATATATGAAAGAATGTTTGAAAATGCAAAGGTCTTTTAGAGATGTTTATTGACTTGACCAGTTTCACTTTTTAAAACAAAAGATTATCAAAAGTAAAATATAAAACTTTGTATAAGCTTTGTTGCGTTAAAAAATGGTTATCACAAAAAAAATAAAATACAGTTATACAATCTTTGATAATGATAAGAAAATGTTAAAAACAGTTTACAAAAAAGTATTTGAGAGAGCGAATATAATAAGTATTTTAGGTTTAATAAAAATCATGTTTGTATGGTATTATCATCATCATCATCATCATCATTTAACGTCCGCTTTCCATGCTAGCATGGGTTGGACGGTTCAACTGGGGTCTGGGGAGCCCGAAAGCTGCACCAGTCCAGTCAGATCTGGCAGTGTTTCTACAGCTGGATGCCCTTCCTAACGCCAACCACTCCGAGAGTGTAGTGGGTGATTTTATGTGCCACCGACACAGGTGCCAGACGAGGCTGGCAAACGGCCACGCTCGGATGGTGTTTTTATGTGCCACCGACACAGGTGCCAGACGAGGCTGGCAGACGGCCACGCTTGGATGGTGTTTTTATGTGCCACCGACACAGGTGCCAGATGAGGCTGGCAAACGGCCACGATCGGATGGTGCTTGTTACGTGCCCACAGCACGGAGGCCAGTCGATGCGGTACTGGCTACGGCCACGTTCGGATGGTTTTATTGTGTGCCACGTGCCACCGGCACTGGTACCACAAAGATACAAATTCCATTGATGTTCATCTATTTTGATTTGATTTTCACTTGCCTCAACAGGTCTTCACAAGTGTCACAAGAAGGAAGGTATGCACAGGTGGACTGACTACGTCCCAGGTAGGGGCCATGGGTTATGGCCTGACTAGTCTTGCCGGGTCTTCGGATGGTGTTTTTATGTGCCACCGACACAGGTGCTAGATGAGGCTGGCGAACGGCCACGATCGGATGGTGTTTGTCATGTGCCCACCGCACTGACTACAGCACTGATGGATTCTTGTGTGCCACAGGCACTGGTACCACAAGATACAAATTCCATTGATGTTCATCTATTTTGTCTATTTTGATTTTGATTTGATTTGATTTGATTTGATTTGATTTTCACTTGCTTCAACCGGTCTTCACAAGTGTCACAAGAAGGAAGGTATGCACAGGTGGACTGACTAGTCTTGCCGGGTCTTCGGAAGGTGTTTTTATGTGCCACCGACACAGGTGCCAGATGAGGCTGGCGAACGGCCATGATCGGATGGTGTTTGTTACGTGCCCACAGCACGGAGGCCGGTCGATGCGGAACTGGCTACGGCCACGTTCGGATGGTTCTCTTGTGTGCCACCGGCACTGGTACCACAAAGTGTGTGCCACCGGCACTGGTACCACAAACATACAGATTCCATTGATGTTCATCTATTTTGATTTGTTTTGATTTTGATTTGATTTTCACTTGCCTCAACAGGTCTTCACAAGTGTCACAAGAAGGAAGGTATGCACAGGTGGACTGACTACGTCCCAGGTAGGGGCCATGGGTTATGGCCTGACTAGTCTTGCCGGGTCTTCGGATGGTGTTTTTATGTGCCACCGACACAGGTGCTAGATGAGGCTGGCGAACGGCCACGATCGGATGGTGTTTGTCATGTGCCCACAGCACGGAGGCCAGTCGATGCGGTACTGGCTACGGCCACTTTCGGATGTGCCCACAGCACGGAGGCCAGTCGATGCGGTACTGGCTACGGCCACTTTCGGATGGTTTTCTCTTGTGTGCCACCGGCACTGGTACCACAAAGATACAAATTCCATTGATGTTCATCTATTTTGAATTGTTTTGATTTGATTTTGATTTTGATTTTCACTTGCCTCAACAGGCCTTCACAAGTATCACAAGGAGGAAGGTATGCACAGGTGGACTGACTACGTCCCAGGTAGGGCCATGGTTTATGGCCTGACTAGTCTTGCCGGGTCTTCGGATGGTGTTTTTATGTGCCACTGACACAGGTGCTAGATGAGGCTGGCGAACGGCCACGACCGGATGGTGTTTGTTATGTGCCCACAGCACGATGGCCAGTGATGCGGTACTGACTACGGCCATGTTCGGATGGATTCTTGTGTGCCACCGGCACTGGTACCACAAGCGGTACTGACTACTTTTTATGTGCCACCGACACAGGTGCTAGATGAGGCTGGCGAACAGCCACGACCGGATGGTGTTTGTTATATGCCCACAGCACAATGGCCAGTGATGCGGTACTGACTACGGCCACGTTCGGATGGATTCTTGTGTGCCACCGGCACTGGTACCACAAGCGGTACTGACTACGGCCACGTTCGGATGGATTCTTGTGTGCCACCGGCACTGGTACCACAAAGATACAAATTCCATTGATGTTCATCTATTTTGATTTGTTTTGATTTTCACTTGCCTCAACAGGTCTTCACAAGTGTCACAAGAAGGAAGGTATGTACAGGTGGACTGACTACGTCCCAGGTAGGGCCCACGGGTTATGACCTGACTAGTCTTGCCGGGTCTTCGGATGGTGTTTTTATTTGCCACTATGTTCCCACAGCACGGAGGCGAGTCGATGCGGTACTGGCTACGGCCACGTTCGGATGGTTTTCTTGTGTGCCACAGGCACTGGTACCACAAAGATACAAATTCCATTGATGTTCATCTATTTTGATTGATTTTCACTTGCCTCAGCAGGTCTTCACAAGTGTCACAAGAAGGAAGGTATGCACAGGTGGATCGACTACGTCCCAGGTAGGGGCCACGGGATATGGCCTGACTAGTCCTGCCGGGTCCTCTCATGCACAGCACACTTCCATAGGACTCGGTCTTCAGTCATTTCCTTGGTGAGACCTAAAGTTCGAAGGTCGTGCTTCACCACCTCGTCCCAGGTTTTCCTGGGTCTACCTCTTCCACAGGTTCCCTCAACTGCTAGGGTGTAGCACTTTTGCACACAACTATCTTCAGCCATTCTCGTCACATGACCATACCAGCGCAGCCGTCTCTCTTGCACACCACAACTGACACTTCTTAGGTTCAACTTTTCTCTCAAAGTACTTACACTCTGACGATTATGAACACTGACATTACACATCCATCGGAGCATACTGGCTTCATTTCTTGCAAGCTTACGCATATCCTCAGCTGTCACGGCCCATGTTTCACTACCATGTAGCATGGCTGTACGTACACACGCATCATATAGTCTGCCTTTTACTCTTAGCGAGAGGCCTTTTGTCACCAGCAGGGGTAAGAGCTCTCTAAACTTTGCCCAGGCTATTCTTACTCTAGCAGTTACACTTTCAGCACACCCATCCCCGCTACTGACTTGGTCTCCTAGGTAGCGGAAGCTGTCAACTACTTCTAGTTTGTCTCCCTGGAATGTGGTAGAAGTTGGTCTCTGCACATTTCCAGTGTTTATTTCTCTTGAGCATCTGCCACAGACAAAAACTATTTTCTTAGTTAGCCTTCCTTTGACATTGCTGCACCTCTTATGTGTCCATAGCTTACACTTGGTGCACCTTATAGAGTTTCTACCTACACCTTTTTTACAGATCGAGCAGGGCCATCTACCTGAAGTCGTTTGTGGTTGGTCCACCTTCCTACTTATTAGGACTTTGGTTTTGGCTAGGTTGATTCTAAGGCCCTTCGATTCTAATCCTTGTTTCCACACCTGAAACTTCTCCTCCAGTTCTGATAGTGACTCAGCAATTAGAGCAAGGTCATCAGCATATAGGAGCTCCCAGGGGCATCCTGTCTTAAATTCTTCCGTTATTGCCTGGAGGACTATGATAAATAGGAGGGGGCTGAGGACTGAACCTTGGTGGACCCCAACCTCTACCCGGAATTCTTCACTGTACTCGTTGCCAACCCTCACCTTACTAGCTGCGTCACTGTACATGGCTCGCACAGCTCTCACTAACCATTCATCTATCCCTAGTTTCCTCATTGACCACCAGATAAGGGATCGGGGAACCCTGTCAAAGGCTTTCTCTAAGTCAACAAAAGCCAGGTACAAGGGCTTACCTTTGGCTAGGTATTTCTCCTGCAGCTGTCTTACCAGGAATATAGCATCAGTAGTACTTTTCCCTGGCACGAACCCAAACTGCATATCATCTAAGCTAACTCTCTCTCTAATTAACTGGGCTATAACCCTCTCCGTAACCTTCATTACCTGATCCAACAGCTTGATGCCCCTGTAGTTATTTGTATCTAGGGCATCACCTTTACCTTTGTAGCAGTTGACTATTATGCTGCTACACCAGTCATTGGGTATGACTCCTTCGTGTATCACCTGGTTAACTATACGGGTGACTATGCTATAGCCGACACTACCAGATATTTTGAGCATCTCTGCAGTAATTCCTGATGGGCCTGGGGCTTTCCCTGTCTTCATGCTTCTAATTGCCTTAGCTACCACGGAACTATCAACTCGGATAGCTGGTCCCTCTGTTGGGTCAACATTCGGCAGACTCTCTTTATCCCATTCATTTTCCTCATTTAGCAACCTTTCATAGTGGCGTCTCCAAGCTTCTCTCTTTGCATCCTCATTTAGCGCAAGTGAGCCATCCTCCATGCGAACACATTTCTCTCCTACCACATCTCGATTCTCTCTCACACACTGTCTTGCAACACGAAATACCTCAAGTCTTTCATCCTCACGGCGCAGGACATTGGCAAATTTTCTTTTATCTGCTTCCCCTCTGGCTAGATAGACCTGTCTCCTAGCTTCCCTTCTGGCAGTCTGATACACTTCCCTGCTACCACCTGTTTCTTTTGTCTAATAGCCCTATCAACAATATTGTTCCACCACCATGTTATTTTGGGTCTTAAGGGGACTTTGCACCAGCCACAGATCTGGTCAGCGGCTTTCAGCAGGTTGTCCCTCAGAAACGTCCAGTTGTCTTCTACCCCATGTGTAGCTATACCCCCTTCCACTTCGTCAAAGGCTTCAAGTAATATCTCTAAATCTCTGTCCATTTGCAGGGTCTTTAAGCTTCCAGACCCTTCTTCTCCATGTTGGTCGTCTTCTAGTCGCCCTCTTAGTCCTGATCCTAAAGTCACTAACTACCAGTCTATGTTGTGGGGTGCATTCTTCGCCTGGGAAGGTTTTGGCATTTATAAGCAGCCATCTTTCCCTTTTTCTGGCGAGGATGTAGTCGATTTGGCTAGTATGCCGGCCCGATCGGTAGGTGACCAGGTGGCTTGTTGGTTTCCTGAAGTTAGTGTTGCAGATCATAAGACTATTCGCATCGCAGAACTCCAGCAGCCTGGTTCCCTCCTCGTTGCGGGAACCATAACCATAGCCTCCATGCACACCATGGAAGCCCCCAGCATGTCGTCCAACATGCCCATTGAAATCACCAGCCACAAAGAGAAGGTCCCTGTCGTTCGTCAATGAGGTGGTCTGCAGTAGGGTGTCATAGAAACTGTCTTTCTGTCCATCGGGTAGCCCTGGCTGAGGGGCATAGGCCGATATAATGGTTGCTAATCTATTATGAAGCACTATTCTAATCTTAAGTATTCTGTCACTTACTCTGATTACCTCAATTACTCTATCTATCCATTTCTCAGCGATAAGTATACCCACGCCACCAACCCCGTCAGTGTTCCCTGCCCAGAAAATCTTATACATATATATATATATATATATATATATATATACACAGACAGAAAGAGATATATTTAAGAATTTACAAAAACTTGAAGAGGAATAACTGAACTGTCTGTTTGAAATTTTCTGTCATGTGTGTAGCTAAGGGATGTTTACTGTTTTAAGGGTTAGTATGGGAGGTTGGTTGTGGGGGGAAAGAGCAATGTAGAATCAGATTTTTTTGTTTCTGGGCTAGTCTGTCATGGCTCAGTGGTTTTTGGGACTGGTCTTAGAGGTCAGAATGGTGTGATTGGGTATGCGTGCCACTGTGCATGTCTTCATGTGTGTGTGTATGCAATATATGTGCTTGTGTTTGTGTGTGGGGGCTGTTTTTAATTGGTCCCACAGTTTAGGGTGGTGTGTATGTGTCTGTGTATGTGTGTGTTTTTAATTTAGCAGGATGGTGTGTGTGTATGTGTGCACATTTGTGTGTGTATGTGTGTGATTTGAATTTGTCAGGGTGTTGTGTATGTGTTTGTTCGCATGTGTGTACGAGTGCGTCTGTGTGTGCATGTGTATCTTTGTGTGTGTTTTGTGTTAGTGGGGATGTTATGTGTGTGTACGTGAGTATGTGTCTCTGTCTGAATATGTTTAAATTGCTTTAATTGTCCTGGTGGTGGTGTGTGTGTGTGTGAGGGTGCATATGTATGTATGGGTATGCTTGTGAAGACCTGTTGAGGCAAGTGAAATTAAAATCAAATTCGATGACTGGCATCCGTGCTAGTGGAGCGCTAAGAGCACCATCCGAGCGTGATTGTTGCCTGAATGGGTAACTGGCTTCCATACCAGTGGCACGTAAAAAGCACCATTCGAGCATGATCGTTACCAGCGTTGCCTTACTGGCACATGAAAAAACATTCGAGCAAAGTCGTTGGCAGTGCTGCTGGACTGGCTCCTGTGCAGGTGGCACATAAAAAACACCATTTGAGTGAGGTCATTGCCAGTACCGCCTGACTGGCCCTCGTGCAGGTGGCACGTAAAAGCACCCATTACGCTCTCGGAGTGGTTGGCGTTAAGAAGGGCATCCAGCTGTAAAAACTCTGCCAGATCAAGATTGGAGCATGGTGCAGCCGTCTGGTTCGCCAGTACTCAGTCAAATCATCCAACCCATGCTAGCATGGAAAGCAGACGTTAAACGATGATGATGATGTATGTATGTATGTATATTTGTTTGTATGTATGCATTATGTATGTATGTATGTATATTTGTTTGTATGTATGTATTATGTATGTATGTATGTATACACACACATTTTCCACTAATCATTCTTTAGAGAGAAATTTCTTGGAATAAGTGTTTTATTTTCTTACGTCCAATAATGTTGAACCAAGTGTTATAGCGTTGGCTGACTCTAAAGTATTTACGAGAGCCCATTTAGCTCTGGAAGCCTTCTTCAACTGAATAACCAAGTTTCTTTCCTTGAACAGGTTACCCTGTTAGAAATTACTTATCACATGACCATCAGCCTGAGTCATGTGATGTGGTAAGCAGGTAAATTGTGTGAAGCAGACAACACTGCCATATGAGTGATATATACATGAAAGAAAATTTACAAGAAAGGTTTTAAAATGCACCATACATACTGAGTGTAGATAGTATTTGAGGACACATGCATTTTTAGTCATTATTTTATTTGACAAATTTTTATTGAACTTCTATTTCAGAAAATAACAATGAAAGGCCTTATGCTTACTAATGAAATAAAAAGGCTTGTTGTGATTGTGGCTTTGAAGGCTAAGCATGGTGATTTAGAAATTTCTTGCTTTCTGAAAGTTGCAAGATCTTTTGACCATAAGATTTAGTTAGAGGAAGAAGATGGATGCATATTATCTGTATCAAAACATTCCAAATGTTCTGATTCTATCAGGACATCTGAAATTATTCTGGAAGTTAAGTAGAACACTGAAGACAATCCAAGAAAATCAATGAGGTTAATTGCAAAAAATATCATGTGTCAGAAAAACAATCAGAAATGTTGTGCAGGAAGACATCAAATACAAATCTTACGTGATGAGGAGACGTCAATTCATGTTAGAAAAAACAAAATAAAGCCATTTAATCAAATCCAAAAGACTTTTGAACAAACTTGAAAATCCGTTAGAAGATGGTGTGATTTGGTTTTTCTTGGATGAGAAAAACTTTGACCAGGACCAGAAAACTAACAGAAGAAATGACAGATGACTATGTGCAGGACCTTCTGCGGTTTCAAGAGTAGTGCACACAAAATTTCCTACCAGTGTCATGGTTTTGGGTGTTGTTAGCAATGAAGGACACAGGATGCAACCTCACTTTTTCCCACAAGGCCTTAGGTTCTGGATAAAGTTATTAAGTTTTGGATCAACCGTGTATGCAATGGAAGGCCTTATGTCTTTCAACAAGATTCTGCACCATCACACAAGACGACACAAGAATGGATCATCAATTATTTGCATAATCACATCACCCCTGACATTTGGCCTCCTAATTCAACAAATCTCAATCCACTGGATTACTACGTATGGAGCATCATTGAGAAAAATGTCAATGAACACCCCCATAGCACCAAAGATTCTTTGAAAGCCACCATAGTTTGAGTCATGTCCAATATGAACTACAACCATTTAATCCGAACTTGTAAACAGTTCTGGGCCCTTGTAGAGGCAGTTTCTGATGCTTATGGTGACTTTATTGAATGAAATTATTAAATTGATAATTTAGCTTTATGTTGATATTATTTTTATAAAAATCCAGTTTGATAGTGTTATATCATCGTTTTTTTTTTAAACCATAAATTTGTCCTTAAATACCATCTATACCTTGTATATATATTGATTAAAATTTTAAAGAGTACATGTTTATTATGGACTTCTGGTCACACATGTGCAATGATATACAGCAACTAGCCTGAGCATTACCTGCACCATGCCTATACATGTGTGTTGCAAGGAATTCCTTTCCTTAAAATTTAAAGAAAAGCATATTTTTTAATGAAATTTTTTATGAATATGCTTCAGATGGTATAAATTCCAATTCTATTGGAATTTGGTGTAAAAAATTAAAAAATGTTTCAAAACAAATATCTGACATGGATCAGTATTTATGTCTGCAATTCTTATTTTCATATTAAATTCCATTATTATCGTAATATACAGACTCTTAAAGGTATTTGTGGAAATTTTCATCATCATCATCGTTTAGCGTCCGCTTTCCATGCTAGCATGGGTTGGACGGTTCAACTGGGGTCTGGGAAGCCAGAAGGCTGCAACAAGCCCAGTCTGATCTGGCAATGTTTCTACGGCTGGATGCCCTTCCTAACGCCAACAACTCCGTGAGTGTAGTGGGTGCTTTTTACGTGCCACAGGCACAGGTGCCAGATGGGGCTGGCAAACGGCCACGATCAGATAGTGCTTTTTATGTGCCACCGGCATGGGAGCCAGGCAAGGCTAGCAACGGCCATGATCGGACGGTGCTTTTTACGTGCCACTGGCACGAGGCCAGTCAGGGCAGCGCTGGCAATGGCCACATTCGGATGGTTCTCTTATGTACCACCGGCACTGGTATCACAGCTGCAATTTCCATTGATGTCGATCGATTTCGATTTTCACTTGCTTCAACAGGTCTTCACAAGTAGAGTTTTGTGTCCCAAGAAGGAAGGCATGCATAAGTGGACTGGCTACATCCCATGTAGAGGCCACGAGTTATGGTCTCACTTGTTCTGCCAGGTCTTCTCCCGTACAGCATACTTCCAAAGGTCCCGGTCTCTAGTCATTTCCTCAGTGAGACCTAAAGTTCGAAGGTCGTGCTTCACCACCTCGTCTCAGGTTTTCCTGGGTCTGCCTCTTCCACAGGTTCCCCCAACCACTAGGGTGTGGCACTTTTTCACACAACTATCTTCATCCATTCTCACCACATGACCATACCAGCACAATCGTCTTTCTTGCACACCACAACTGATGCTTCTTGGGTCCAGCTTTTCTCTCAAGGTACTTACACTCTGTTGAGTATGAACACTGACATTACACATCCATCGGAGTATACTGGCTTCATTTCTTGCGAGCTTACACATATCCTCAGCAGTCACGGCCCATGTTTCACTGCCATGTAGCATGGCTGTTCATACACACACGTCATACAGTCTGCCTTTTACTCTGAGCGAGAGGCCTTTTGTCACCAGCAGAGGTAAGAGCTCCCTGAACTTTGCCAAAGCTATTCTTACTCTAGCAGTTACACTTTCAGCACACCTGCCCTCACTACTGACTTGGTCACCTAGGTAATGGAAGCTATCAACTATTTCTAGATTTTCTCCCTGGAATGTGGCAGAAGTTGGTCACAGAGCATTTTCAGTGTTTATTGCTCCTGAGCATCTTCCACATACAAAAACTATCTTCCCAGCTAGCCTTCCTTTGACATTGCTGCACCTCTTATGTGTCCATAGCTTACACTTGGTGCATCTTATAGAGTTTCTACTTACACCTTTTCTACAGATCGAGCAGGGCCATCGACCTGAAGGGATTTGTGATGTGTCTACCTTCCTACTTTATAACCATTTTCCGAAAAGTTATGAGGAAACAAATTTGACTTGTGTGAATTTTCTGAAACTCCTCTCTCCACTTCCTCAAAAACATTTTTTTCACACCAAATTCCCAACTTACTGGAATCTACACCATCTGAAGCCTGTTTTAATAAATGTTTTAAGCAAAAACGTTTCATAAGAGGTGGAAGATCACATTTTACTAACCATTTTCACTGTTTTCAGACTTTGAAAGTTTCAAGTATGTTCTTCAATGTATTTTTAGTCCATTTGGTGAAAGAAATAGATGGAAATAACGTTATATAGCCTTGTCGCTATATAAAAGGTGTGTGTGTGTGTGGGGGGGGGGGTGATGACTACAAGTTAGCATGTCTTCCCTTGCTACATCCTATTTTCAGAAAGGAATATCATTACTATTTATATGGAATAAAGTAGTTCTTTTAAGAGAGAGAGAAAAATGTTTAATTGTTTATTTTCAGGAACCACATCATTCAACGCATCCCTTCTTGGTCTACAACAGAAAGCAGCCCCTATGACACCCAGAACTAATATGGCATCCAGAGAAAATGATGGCATCAAAATACAACTAATGATTGATTCAATTTCTAATGCATCTGTGAGTAAATAGATTCATGTAACTTATTTATATTTAATTGTTATTTCATTTGCAAATGAGGAATCATTACAGTTAATTAAAACATTTTCTCAATCAAACTCAAACATTTTATTTCCTTCACATCTGATATCTTGAGTATATCTTTTGCTAACTTTAACAACCTCAAACTTACTACAGCCATTCTGTAGAGCCTTTCTTAACAACAATATCAACTGCAACAATGTATCTCTCTTCTCTCCATGGAATGTTCCTTAGCTGTTTACCATTAATTACTTTTGTAGGTTGATGTCATCATTAACAGCACCAATAAAATCCTCCAGCTTAATGATGGTTCTATCTCCAAATTTATTCTCAATGCTGCTGGTCCAGAGATACAATATGAATGTAACCAGAAATATCCTCAAGGTATTTCTACATCTGAAATAGCCATCACTAAAGGATATGACCTCAAATGTAAGAAAGTATTTCATCTGGCATTACCTTCCTGGGATGAATATTCCTCTAATTCAGTAAGTATCAGTCAAAGATATTGATTTATTGAAACAGTTAATGTTTGAAGAGAACCTTATGCATGTTGTGTGAGAATCATAAAGCAAATGTCAGCATCCTGTTTAATATTTGTTCTTCCAAGTTATCATTGGAAGGAAGCAGAAGATATCGATGAACAGGACACTTTTATATATAAAAAGAAGGAAAAAAGCCTCATGGCCTAGCAACAGTTATGCGACTGATAAATAAGACTATATTAAAACATATTTCTCTGTTTTACTGTCTGTATTGGTGAGTTTTTCTCTGTCATGGCACGAGCACTAGAGAGGTTGTCATGTCCTCAACAACACTAAAGACTCCTCTTGGGTCTGCATTGTCTCTCTTCATTCACCAACAATTTTACACGATGGATGGGGTCTGTTTTATTGTAGCAGCCACATGAGTGAGGTTGCCTTGTCCCTTGCAGGACTAAAGAGTGATAGGAATGACAGTTGTGTTTAGAAGTGGTAGGAGTGAGAGGAGTTGTGAGAGGAGGATATATTTATTACAACTTAATGGTTTCTTCCTGTAATAAGAAAATAATTTAATAAAATATTCATTATCAATTACTAAACAATTATTTTTTTTAGATTCTGGCAAACTTGACTCAAATAATAACCATTTGTCTGGAAGAAGCTGAGAGAATGGGAGCAAAGAGCCTTGCATTTCCTATATTAGGGCCTGAAATGAAATACCCCATTGAAAAACTACCCAGAACAATGTCTGAAGCAGTGAAAAGCTACTCAGATCTGAATTCAAGCCAGATCAAAGATGTTTACTTTGTGGTTTTACCTGAAGAAGACAGAGAAATAGCAAAGGTTGGTTGATGTTTTTGTTGTTTGTTGTTTGATGTTGATATTTTTGGAATTTACCAAAAGCATATTCTGCAAGAAATGAAGAAAATAGAAACAAGAATCTGGAATCATTTTATAAATTTCCCTGCATGACATCCATATGCCTTCTGTTCTGGCAAGCTTACTTGGTCTCATCACCACTGTAGCACATTTTGAGAGTCCAAACTCCATCTTGATATCATTCACAAAAATCTGCACAGACTGGATTAAGCTGTCCAGTTCTGTCTCACTATTTGTTAACAATTTTGAGTCATTCCTGAATGCCTGCTGGTAAAGTTTTCGCTTACTTCTTCCCACATCAAACCCCAACTTTGTCTTCTGCTGTATTTCACTTAAGGGGTTTTATTCACAGTGAAAAAAAAATCAGTGGAGACACACTGTCCCCCTGGAAGAGTCCTCTGTTGATATCCACCTCTGCCAGTACTTTCCATACTCTTCCATATAAAGCTTTTCATGTGTTTTGCTACTCCGTATATTTCTTTAGTTCTTGCTGTCCAAGATTATGTTATCAATCATTATTATTATTGTTGTTGTTGTGTGAGAGTAGAGTGCCCCCTGGCGAGAATGGACTGGGCCACTATATATAAAAAAGTAGTAGTGGTCTGAATAAGTGTGGAAGTTCGGGTTGGAGGGCAATTCATGCTAGTTCTACAGTTCATATGTTGATAGTCAAAGCTGGAGCTGAAAGTTTACAGATCGAGTTAGCATGTTGGTTTGTTGGTTGTTAAAGGATTGTTGTTATGTTCTGCGTGGATACTGCCAGTTTTTCATTACACTGTTGCAGTGTATTTGTTTATCCATGAGGATAAACATATCTGGCAACAAGGATTGTTTGAAACTTCACAGGAAATAGCTCCAAGAGAAGCAACAGCGACAACCACAAGAGCTGCAAAAACAAATACTACAACATCAACAACAGTAATTGAGTTTTACAGTCAGTGAAGTCCGCAAGTCCAGTAAGATTGTTTATGCCAGATGGCACAGCTAACACAATTTACGTATAATCCAGAGGAGAATATTATGTCTCCCGTGTATTATAGAAGATATGAGGAAATTTTTAACAATGAGTGCAAGTCACGGTCAGAGGAGGAGTAAGGCTTTCACTACACAAGGTAGCTCCTGCCAAACATGAGCAGTACTGTAACTTTATTCTGCCCAGAAAGTTGAGTGGGATTAATTTCCAAGAAAGCGTGGAATTGTTTTCAAAATTTTGTTTGTAAAAGTTCATTGTTGAGCGCTTTAATGGAGTAGTCAGCCATACGTGTGAAAATTTCAAACTTCAGCATCTCACTCAGGATATGTTCAAATCACTTACCTTCATGTAAGGACTTATAGCACTTGAAGACATTCAGGCAAGGATTCTCTTGAAAATGGAGCAAGCAAACCAGGATTCATCTCTACAGACCATCACTGAAGAACGTCAGACTATAGTAAATGATGTGAAAATAATGGCGGATAAAGACTCTGCAAAACTTCAAATGTGCTGACCTGGAAAGCAGAATCCAAAAACGTATCAGGCCCCAAACTGTGTTATGGTTATGGAGGCCTACACTACGAAAAGGATTGTCCTTTTAAAAACAAAAAGTGCTATAGTTGTCATAAGCTGGGACACAGGAGTTCTCATTGTAGAACAAGACAGCAAAGCTCAAATACAAAAAGTTCTAAGATGTTTTCAGCGGAGATCGATTGTGATTGAGAAACAAGAAAATTCGTGCATGAAAGATAAATGATGTGAATACCAAGTTACAGTTAGACTCAGGTAGTGACATCTTCATTATAAATGCAGATACTTGGGAAAAATTGGTAAACTGAGATTACGCAAAACAGCGAAAATAGCATGTGGTGTAACGGGCGACAGATTACATTTGATGGACAAAACATTTATCGACGTCACATTCCGAGGAGAGACACGTGAAGCAAAATTATTCATCTGTTTGGTACAGATTGGCTAGAACTGTTCAATTTATGGTAGCTCCCTGTAAATCTTTACTGCAATAAAAGAAATGGTTGTCACGTTAAAAACAAGTCTACAGAAGAAGTGAAGGAAAAATTGGAAAAAAAATGTTCCTGCAAGTGTTATTTAAAAGAGTGTTAAGAGAAGCAGTAAATGAATCAAAATGTCATTAACTGCGGTTGACCGGTGTGTTTGTTCTTCCTGTTTTGTCATCCATTTTGTGGGGGAAGGGCAGCTCAACTGAATTTATTTTTCTGTCAAAAGTTGTTTGCATTTTCCCCGTCACCATTGGAGAAAGCCCAACAGAACATGGTGAGGCCTATATGTGAAAGAGGGGGAGAGATCGAGGATCAAATACAAAATGCTTTAGGTTCTGTCTAATGACACACATAAATACATTCTTATATATTTATGATGATGATGATGATGATATTACAGTAACAGCTTTTGAAAAAATACAATAAAAGTAACGAGAACAGAATACATCCTATTCATCACCTTCATCTCCATCACCACCACCACCACCACCCGTGTGCGATAGAATTTGTGGAGTTAGATATTCTATGGCTTGACGCCTTTCCTGTCACCAACCCTCACCTCGTTCCAAGGGAGGTAACTATTTCTGCATTTTACAAAACATCACAAACTATTAGAAACAAAGGACACTGCTTGCATAACAGGGACACTCGTTTACAGCTAAGAAATAATGTAAAGGCAAGGAGACACACACACATATGTGTGACAGGCTTATCTCATTTACTGCCTGTCAGACTCAATCACAGAGCTTTGATTGGCCTAAGGCTATAGTTAAAGACACTTGCTCAAGGTGCCATACATGGAGACCGAACCTAAATCAAGGTAATTAAAAGTAATAGCATCAGAAGCAGTATTAATACCAAAAGCAATCTTTATATCCAACTAAATGTGGATGTTGTGTTAGAACACCAAATACTGCCTTATTTACCTTGAGAGGACCTCTCATATGGATGCACGGTCCATAAAGGCACTCATATTTATATTGTTGGTAGATGTCAGTCATCTGCTACAGGCACCAGAACTGCCAGATCATGTATTTTCACTCTGCTCAGGTTCATCAGTGACAGACACCCTGTAGCAACATAACAGCGAAATCTCCCTGTCAACGATATATAGACAGTGATGTCACAAATAGCCTGAAGGCTTATTAAAGATAATTAATAGCAACAGAAGCAGTGTTAATACCAAAAGGCATTCTTTATGTCCATATGCTGTAATGAAGAAATAGGGGAAATTCCTGTCCACTGTAGAACTGTTTTTGAAGTTCTTTCTTTTCCTTTGTCATCTCTCTTATGAATGACCATGACCCTAATTGTTGGACCTCCTCCACCTCCTCCTTCTTGCTTATAATATCAAAAAATAATTACCTTGTACTCTGCTTTTGTTGCTCAAATATTCTTGGCTACACAAGATGCACCAAAGAACCTCAACTTCAACATTCTTGATAGACATTTCAACAGCAAACACAAGACTCAGCAGTTTTAATGAGAATGGTGAGTGGAGAGAAGAAACAATACAACTTCAGCTACATGAAGACACCATTGCCACATGTTTAACTTCACTAACACCACATCAGTGGTCAGTGTGGAAGGTTTTTCTGCCGCATCCACTGCAATACCATGTCTCCCAGTAGACTGGAAGGTCGTGGATGGAATATCTTTGATCTGAGTGACAAAGTAATTTTCCTCATTTCCTTATTACTGATTAGAAAGAAATCATTAAATATTTTAAATATTTTGTTTGTCTTTTGTTAAATTAAATCTCTTCTCTTTAAAAAAAGCAAAAAATTAAACAAAAATGATTCTCATGGTTTTAAATTTTACAGAAATTTGAAGAATATCTCCAAAATAAAGCCGAAAATGAAGGAATGATGGATAAACAGGAAAAGGAAAGATTTCATTCAAAAGGTAAACAATTTGTTTGTTGATATTGAATATTATGGTGTTTTGTCACACCGTCTCTATTAAACACTGTTTATTATAAATATGATTAATGTTATTATCATTCCCTGCCGGTGGCACGATAAAAGCACCACCCGACTGTGGCCGTTGCCAGCACCGCCCCGACTGGCCTCCGTGCTGGTGGCACATAAAAAGCACAATCCGATCTTGGCCGTTGCCAGCCTTGCCTGGCCCCTGTGCCGGTGGACGTAAAAAGCACCATCTGTCCGTGGCTGTTTGCCAGCCCCGTCTGGCACCTGTGCCGGTGGCACGTAAAAAGCAGCCACTACACTCACGGAGTGGTTGGCGTTAGGAAGGGCATACAGCAATAGAAACACTGCCAGATCAGACTGGGCCTGGTGCAGCCTTCTGGCTTCCCAGACCCCAGTTGAACGGTCCAACCCATGCTAGCATGGAAAGCGGACACTAAATAATGATGATGATTATTATTAATTATTAATGATTAATGATTCTCATTATTATTATTATTATATTATTATTATTATTATTATGATTGCTATTATTGATATAGATGTCGCACAGTATACAATATCGTGAGATTGTTGATTGAAGATATTGTGTCTACCGGGGGTTTGCAGTGTTTGTCAAGTCACAAGAAGGACCTCAGGCAGACAATACTTTACACAATTCCAAGTAATGCTGACTTTTGCAATACATCTAGATTGCAGGGTATCTCTAAGGACTTCAGATGTTTTTTCAGATTGGATGGTATTGAACCCAATGCTACGATGACAATAGGGATAACCTTTATGTTCGACTCTTGTACCTGCCACATCTTAGCAATCTCAATTCTCAGGTTTCCATATTTATCAACCTTTTTCTCTTTATTTCATGATGATGTGTTGATCTCCTGGCCCTGCCAAATCGATTATTTGGCACTTTTGTTTGTCCCTCCTAAAGGTTTCTATATCTGGCCTTCAGTTCTCTAACACTTTGTCTGTCTGGAAATCAAAGTCCCAGAGGATTTTTGCCTTCCCCTTTTCGTTCATCACCTTTTCTGGTGTATGTTGGTACCAAGCACCCATAACCTCATATCCATACTTATGGCATAGTAGCCAGTGGAGGTTTTGGGCTACTTTGTCGTGTCTACGCATGTACTCTTCCTGCGCATGACTTTCTCAAGCACTAACAGTGAGTCACACTTTCAACCCTCTTCCTAGACATTCTGCAGAGGTCCGTTGCTCTTGTGTGGTATATATTCTTTTCCACTGAGTCCTAGGCCCAAATGATTAGGCTTTCAATATTTTTTATTAGGTCACCCTCTATGATGCTTCTTTGTCTTTTAATTTGTTGGTTCCACAGTGGAACTGACCATGTAATTCCATACGGAGTAGGGTTTCTTCTCTCTCGTCGGCTGTTCGTGATCAGAATTCATGTTTACCTCAAGTTCCTGTGTTATCAGGTGCAGCTGCAGCAGGTTTGCCAGTACCACTGCCAACATCATCATCATCATCATCGTTTAACATCTGTTTTCTAAGCATGCATGGATTGGACAGTTGACAGGAGCCGGCAAGGTGGAAAATAACTACCCTTCGCTACTCTGTCTGTTTTGGCAGGAATTTTACAGCTGGATGCACTTCCTAACACCAACCACTCAGCAGAGTGGACTCAGTACATTTTACGTGGAACTAGCACAACAAAGTTAGTTTTGGCATTATTTTTGCAGCTAGATGCCCTTCCAAATGCAAGCCATTTCACAATGTGCAGTGGATGCGTTTTACATGGCACCAGTGCTGGCAGGGTCACCAAGGTAATGAATTATGAGAGGGGCAAGAGGAGAGCTTGTGTCAGATGATAAAAGATTAGAGTGTGACAGAGAGGCAGAAACAGGGGTCTTGCCATAACAGAGAGGGCATTGGAGGAGGTGATCCAGTAGTAGATGATGAAATGTTAGAGTGTGACAGAGAGACAGAAAGAGGGGTCTTGCCATAACAGAGAGGGCATTGGAGGTGGTGATCCAGTAGTAGATGATGAAATGTTAGAGTGTGACAGAGAGACAGAAAGAGGGGTCTTGCCATAACAGAGAGGGCATTGGAGGTGGTGATCCAGTAGTAGATGATGAAATGTTAGAGTGTGACAGAGAGACAGAAAGAGGGGTCTTGCCATAACAGAGAGGGCATTGGAGGAGGTGATCCAGTAGTAGATGATGAAATGTTAGAGTGTGACAGAGAGACAGAAAGAGGGGTCTTGCCATAACAGAGAGGGCATTGGTGGAGGTGATCCAGTAGTAGATGATGAAATGTTAGAGTGTGACAGAGAGACAGAAAGAGGGGTCTTGCCATAACAGAGAGGGCATGGAGGTGGTGATCCAGTAGTAGATGATGAAATGTTAGTGTGACAGAGAGACAGAAAGAGGGTCTTGCCATAACAGAGAGGGCATTGGAGGTGGTGATCCAAGTAGTATGATGAAATGTTAGAGTGTGACAGAGAGACAGAAAAGGGGTCTTGCCTAACAGAGAGGGCATTGGAGGTGGTGATCCAGTAGTAGATGATGAAATGTTAGAGTGTGACAGAGAGACAGAGAGAGGGTCTTGCCATAACAGAGAGGGCATTGGAGGTGGTGATCCAGTAGTAGATGATGAAATGTTAGAGTGTGACAGAGAGACAGAAAGAGGGGTCTTGCCATAACAGAGAGGGCATTGGAGGTGGTGATCCAGTAGTAGATGATGAAATGTTAGAGTGTGACAGAGAGACAGAAAGAGGGTCTTGCCATAACAGAGAGGGCATTGAGGAGGCGATCCAGTAGTAGATGATGAAATGTTAGAGTGTGACAGAGAGACAGAAAGAGGGGTCTTGCCATAACAGAGAGGGCATTGGAGGTGGTGATCCAGTAGTAGATGATGAATGTTAGAGTGTGACAGAGAGACAGAAAGAGGGGTCTTGCCATAACAGAGAGGGCATTGGAGGTGGTGATCCAGTAGTAGATGATGAAATGTTAGAGTGTGACAGAGAGACAGAAGAGGGGTTCTTGCCATAACAGAGAGGGCATTGGAGGAGGTGATCCAGTAGTAGATGATGAAATGTTAGTGTGACAGAGAGACAGAAAGAGGGGTCTTGCCATAACAGAGAGGGCATTGGTGGAGGTGATCCAGTAGTAGATGATGAAATGTTAGAGTGTGACAGAGAGACAGATAGAGGCGTCTTGCCATAACAGAGAGGGCATTGGAGGTGGTGATCCAGTAGTAGATGATGAAATGTTAGAGTGTGACAGAGAGACAGAAAGAGGGGTCTTGCCATAACAGAGAGGGCATTGGAGGTGGTGATCCAGTAGTAGATGATGAAATGTTAGAGTGTGACAGAGAGACAGAAAGAGGGGTCTTGCCTAACAGAGAGGGCATTGGAGGTGGTGATCCAGTAGTAGATGATGAAATGTTAGAGTGTGACAGAGAGACAGAAAGAGGGGTCTTGCCATAACAGAGAGGGCATTGGAGGTGGTGATCCAGTAGTAGATGATGAAATTTTAGAGTGTGACAGAGAGACAGAAAGAGGGGTCTTGCCATAACAGAGAGGGCATTGGAGGTGGTGATCCAGTAGTAGATGATGAAATGTTAGAGTGTGACAGAGAGACAGAAAGAGGGGTCTTGCCATAACAGAGAGGGCATTGGAGGTGGTGATCCAGTAGTAGATGATGAAATGTTAGAGTGTGACAGAGAGACAGAAAGAGGGGTCTTGCCATAACAGAGAGGGCATTGGAGGTGGTGATCCAGTAGTAGATGATGAAATGTTAGAGTGTGACAGAGAGACAGAAAGAGGGGTCTTGCCATAACAGAGAGGGCATTGGAGGTGGTGATCCAGTAGTAGATGATGAAATGTTAGAGTGTGACAGAGAGACAGAAAGAGGGGTCTTGCCATAACAGAGAGGGCATTGGAGGTGGTGATCCAGTAGTAGATGATGAAATGTTAGAGTGTGACAGAGAGACAGAAAGAGGGTCTTGCCATAACAGAGAGGGCATTGGAGGTGGTGATCCAGTAGTAGATGATGAAATGTTAGAGTGTGACAGAGAGACAGAAAGAGGGGTCTTGCGATAACAGAGAGGGCATTGGAGGAGGTGATCCAGTAGTAGATGATGAAATGTTAGAGTGTGACAGAGAGACAGAAAGAGGGGTCTTGCCATAACAGAGAAGGCATTGGAGGTGGTGATCCAGTAGTAGATGATGAAATGTTAGAGTGTGACAGAGAGACAGAAAGAGGGGTCTTGCCATAGCAGGGAGGGCATTGGAGGAGGTGATCCAGTAGTAGATGATGAAATGTTAGAGTGTGACGGAGAAATAAAGAAGCAGAGAGAGATGTCTTGCTATAGAGGAGAGACATGGTTACCGAGGGACAGAAAAAGAGGCACGCAAAAGAGGCCATAAATTGGTGTGCTGGTGTGAAGGAGGTATTTGGTTACCTAGGCAGAGGAAAAACAAGAGGAGAGAGAGAAAATGAGGAAGAATGAGACATGCAAATCTAGTCGTAACAATTTCAACTTTGCAAGAGTAACCACAGAATTAAGTGAAGACATTTTTTATCGATGGAAATGAATTCAAGAGTGCAAAATGTAGCAGAAAAATGGTATTAAACATTCATAGAACTGGCCCCGCAAAAAATTAATTTGTGGACAGTTCTATATAAAACAACTGAAGTCAAAAGTAGGGAAGTGGAGCAGGCAACACAGCAGCAAATAGAGAAATACCTGGAAGCAGTTTAGAAAACAAAGCCTACGTAGCCAGGTTAAAGAAAGAAATATGGGACTGTCAAAGTGCGGTCTGTCTCAGAGGAGGAGACCAAAAATAACTGGACGGCCATCCTAGCAAGGGACAAACACATTGTCATCCCCATCTACTTTGGTCGAAGAATATTCAGAGTTAGAATACTCAACATAATGCCAACCATTTTACAGTGTGGACTGGAAGCTGCTTTTCTCATGGCACCAGCACTGGTGAGGTTACCAAGTATCTTGCAAGCCCCCTGATGGAACTGGGGAGTGGGGAGGTGGCTTGAGGCCAGGGCTAGAAAGTCTAAAAATTGCCAGAGGCTTAAGCACATAGATCTAGAAGAGACTCGTGGCGTCCTTATATTTATGCAAAGGTGCATGACAGTATCTGGAAGGAAGAAAGATGGTGGTAATAGAGTGCCAGAGCATAGTCCCAAGTTACAAGAAGGGGAGTATAAGGGAGACTGTGGATGAGTAAAGAAGGAGTGGGAGGGTAATGGCATCAGAGTGTGAGATGAAAAGTGCAGAGGTTAGAGATGGGGCTTGAGGTGGTTGTAGAGAGTGAGGAACAATGGTTTGAGGTGGAGTCGAGAGACTGACGGGGCTCGGAAAGGAGGAGGTGACAAGAAGCCTCAGAGGAAGGGTGGAGAGCAGCAGAATCATCAATCTGTTGATAGATGAGGAGGAAGAGAGATGAAGACCAGGATCTGACAGCAGAGGGAAAGCAAAGATGATGAAGTGTGAAAGAGATGGGAGTCAGAGATACATGGGGGTGGCTATAGTGAGTGGGGCCAGAAAATTGGAGGGAGTATTAGCAATGACTGTGAGAGGGTGTTGAGAATGATTGCAGATAGGAGAAGTGTTCAACAGGAAACCTGGCAGAGTAAGGTGTAGCTAAGAGGGGTGGGTGGGAAAGATTAGGGAAGGGACAGAAAGGGATGATCGATGGAAGGTTGTATGGATGGAGATGATGATGAAAGAGATGCAACTGGTATTAATGAAAGGGTTTGGGTGGTGATGAATGCTCTCAAATGGTTACAGCAGTAAAGTAAGACCATAGTTAGAAGAGTATAATAGAGGGATGGGTGTTAGGAAGATGAGATGTGGTGAAGGGGATGCTTCACAGGGGCAAATGTGGGGTAAGGCCCAGCATGGGCAGGAAATATATCACAGTTTTTGGACATGACTTTTGCTGTGACAAATGTGTCTTTATATATCATTTTGTTCAACTTGTGCCAGCATGGACATGAAATGTAGATGGGGATAATGCTGATGATGGCATGCCTATACGTATGTACATCATGATCATCATCATTTAGCATCCATTGTCCATGCTGGCATGGGTTGGACGGTTTGACTGGGGCTGGCAAGGTGAGGGGCTACACCAGACTCCAGTCTGACATGGTATGGTTTCTACAGCTGGATACCTTTCCTAACCACCAATGTAATGGCTGCTTTTATTTACCACCAGCATGGATGCTAGATACATGATGCCAGCATCAACCACATGGCCTCTATGAGGCACAACCCCCAAATGGTACTTTTTACGTGAGACTGGCATGGCTGGCATGTAGGTGACACCTACAAAGACCACAGCTATGATTTCATTTGGCTTGATATAATAATAATAATAATAATAATTGTGTACAGTGCTCAGGTGCACTACAACTCATCTAAAGTGTATATATAATCAGGTGTAGTTTCGACGGATTTCGGGAAGCATGAGGGCCTTAAAGGATGCAGTGTCATGGCAGTCAACAACTGATGCAGGCAGTTTATTCCACGCTTCAGCAACCCTGAGCGTGAAAAAATGTTTCCGAAAGTCATGGGAGCTGTGCTGTTTTCTGACTTTGTAGGCATGTCCACGTGTGTTAGACACATGGAGATCAAAAAGGTGTTCAGTGTTGTTGTTGGTGAGGTGGTTGATAACCTTGTGGTTGCTTACCAAGTCCGTCGCCAGACGCCGGAGCTTCAGTGAATCAATGCCCAGGGAAACAAGGCGCTCAGAATATGGTAGGTGTCTGATGGAGGGTATGCGTTTGGTTGCACGTCTCTGGACAGATTCCAGGAGGTCAATGTTCTGAGCAAGATAGGGATTCCAAACTGATGATGCGAATTCCAAGTGTGGTCGTACCATAGCTGTATACAGTTTTAAATAGATGGCTGGAGAGCGGCTAACAAAAGTCTTGCTGAGTGATGCCAAGACACCCTCGGCCTTCTTGACAATTTTAGAGATATGCTTTGTCCAACGCAAATCACTGCTGACAGTGATGCCTAGGTCACGCTCGCAAGAGGATTTCTTGATATCAGTGTTGTGAAGGGAGTATGTGGACGCAGGGTTTTTTCTCCCAAAATGCATGGTGGTACACTTGTCCACAGCCAGTTTCAGTTGCCAGTCTGTGATCCATTGCTGCATTGTGTCTAGGTCTGATTGCAGGAAAGAGTTGTAGACATCAGGATCAGTCCTCTTGATTTCAAGGTACAGCTTGATGTCGTCTGCATATTTCAATACTGTGGCATTCTTTAAATTGGCATCTATGTCATTAATGTATGCCACAAACAGGAGGGGACCAAGGACAGATCCCTGTGGTACACCCGATGACATCTCATATGGTGTAGAGTGCTGTCCTAGAACTGTGACTACTTCCTTTCGGCTGAGGATGAAGGATTTCAACCAGTTAAAGAGGTCATCCCCCACACCCATTGCAGAGAGTTTCACCATAAGCCTTTTGTGTGGCACAGAGTTGAAAGCCTTAGCAAAGTCAAGGTAGACAACATCCACCCATGAGCCACTGTCAGTGATCTGAGTAATGTCCTCAAGGAACTCGACAAGCTGGTCACTGCAGCTGGAGTTAGGGACAAATCCATATTGTGAGGGTCGGATGAGACTGTGAGAGCTCCAGAAGTTCCAGAGTGTTTCTCTGACACACGATTCCATCAGTTTTGCAATACAGCTAGTGAGACTGACTGGGCGATAGTTGACAGGTGATGTGCGGTCACCCTTTTTGAACAGAGGAATGACACTGGCAGTTTTCCACTGCTCCGGAGTAGCACCATTGTTGAGACAGTACTGGAAGAAAATAGAAAGCTGGTGTAAAAGGAAGTGCCTGCCACGTTTGAGAAGCAGGTATGTAACTCCATCGAGACCAGGGGAGGCATAGTTGCGCTTATTTTGAAGGTGACGTCGCAGCATTTCAGGTGTAAATTCCATAGTTGTTATGGAGTTTGCTGTTAGTGATGGTGAAGATGGTACATTTTGACTTTCGACAGTGAATATGTTTGCATAGCACTCGGCAATGAGTTCTGCGCATTCCTTGGGGTCGTCAGTGATCTGGTTCGTGTGAGGGTTGCGAAGAGGGCCCACTGGAGAGTGAGGTCTCTGCTTTGAATGCACATATTTCCAGAAAACCTTGCTGTCAGGATTGGCTGCTATGCACTGTTCAAATTCAAGCACTGCATTTTTTGTCACTTGCTTGAGATGGTTGGAGGATTTATTCCGCTTCTTCCTGTTGGTGTCTGATTTATGCAACTTGTATTCCTGTTCAGCAGTCCGACGTTCCTTCCTGGCAAGTCGGACCACTGAAGTTTCCCAAATTGCCCTTTTGGGGCGGTTCTTCTTTTTTTGTTTACGTGGCAGAGTTGTAGAATTCACGCCAGTTTGGATGCTGTAGTTCAGTGTGGTACAGGTTCCAATCTGCTCTCTTCCAATCGAAGGAAGCAGATTGGAGATGGTTCAGGTGTTTGTTGCCCGCAAGAGCCAGATTGGCGATGATCATAGCATGATCAGAGTCACCTAGAGGTTCCTCCGTAGTGCAATTGATAACCGCTTCAGGAGTTGTGGTGAAGAGAGTGGTGTTGTCGCCTCTTGTTGGAGAGGTGACTACTTGTGACCAGTTTGAGTCCAGCACAAGCTCAACAAAATCGTTTGCACTCTGTGGCCAACGGAAGGTTTCCCAATCGATCTCAGGATGATTGAAATTGCCTGCAATAAACACATAAGTGGCTGTTTTCCTGGCTGCAGCTCGGAGGATGTTGCAAAGCTGTGTGTCCTGATGGTAATTTGGGGGACGATAAACAACGCCAAGCAGGAGTGTTGACATGGTCATACGTACGTCACAGAAAAAAACTTCTTCTTGTGATTCGTTCAAATCGGCACAAGGAATTACCAAAAAATTTGAACGAACGTAGACCATCACACCACCACCACGGCAGTTAGTACGGTCCTTATGGAAGAGGTTGTACCCCGTGATGTTGAAAACCCCATCACAGAGTAAGGAATGCGCCCATGTTTCCGTGACAGTGATGAAGTCAGGGTCAACACTTCTGACGTAGGCGTTGAACAAATGTATTTTGTTGCATAAACTGCGAGCATTTAAGGACAACAATTTGTACCCTGCTCGCAGTTTATGATGGTGTGTGGAGGATGGCAGATTGTCCTGGCTTAGTTTCCCTGAGTTGCTGTAGTCTTTTTAGTTATTGTGGGTAGAGAGCACTCAGACCAGCTGGTATCTCTCTTCCACGTTTCATCAGTCTTGACAAATCTCCAGATTTGTCCATCTTCCCGAAGACTTAAGCTTTCCTGTAGAGCTGAGTTCCTATTCAGGGAAGCTGCTACACGTAGCTTCGGACGTAGATCGGACGGTAAGCCTGGGCGTGTTCGGAAGGTGGTCCGATTTTCACACCCAGCTTTAACTGAGGCCAGATGGTAAGAGGTTGCCTCAGTGTGGTCCGAAAAAGACAGCTTGATGAGCCTAGGTTTTGGGCCAGGTCGTCCAAGGCGGAT
The DNA here is from genome assembly GCF_006345805.1 of Octopus sinensis. Lineage (NCBI taxonomy): Eukaryota > Metazoa > Mollusca > Cephalopoda > Octopoda > Octopodidae > Octopus > Octopus sinensis. The sequence goes on along the minus strand of NC_042997.1, from coordinate 205,796,086 downwards.
AGCACCCGTTAGGGGAACGCAGCCTAGGTCTTTGGCTGAGTTGGCAGCAAATGCCTGAAGATCAGCCATGTCTTCAGGCACCCCAATGGCAATGACTTCATGGGTAGCAGAATCCGCGGTCTTAGATGCGACAAGAGGTACAGGTACAGGGAGGTTCTTTAGCAGAGCATTCCGATAAGACCCCTCATTGTGGAGTCCAACCTGAATGGTTGCTTTTATTCCTGCTACTTCCCCTCTTAAAGCACAGATCGATTGTTGCAGTTCTGCAAGAACCGCACTGGTCAATTGGTGTTGTTGTTGTTGCTGCTGCTGCTCTGGTTGTGGTTGATTTTGTTGTTGCTGCTGCTGTTGTTGTTGTTGCTGCTGCTCTGGTTGTGGTTGATTTTGTGTTGCTGCTGTTGATGTTGTCTGCTGCTGCTGCTGCTGCTCTAGTTGTGGTTGATTTTGTTGTTGCTGCTGTTGCTGTTCCGCCTCCTCCACGGGAGTGGCAGGGGGAGACACAATTGTCGGTTGTGGAGGCACGCAGGCCTGACACTGAAAAGTCCAAGATTTAAGCTGAACCATCTTCCAGAGTCTATCCATCATAGCATTATGATGGCTCATTTTTTGGCCTGGGATCTTCTGAAAGTCCGTGTCACATTGGAGGCAGACAGAGATGAGGCATGTCCCACATTCGACCCAGCGATTACGGAACGTATTTTCGGGTTCCGTACAGATGTGGCAGGTGTGATTTTCTGGGCAGTGTTCTATTTTGGAGCAGCGACCAGTCTTATCGCACGCCGCTATGGATTCCACCATGGCGATTCTGTTGCTTCTGGTCATCCGTAGAGACAGAAAATGTAAACAACAATACGATAAAAGTAAAATATAAAATATTTGTTTTTAATTCGTTCTTTTTTTGTGTATATTCCTTTTGTTCTTAAATATTGCGTGTGTATATATAAAAGGATTTGTGCGTATGTTTAGTGTAGACACGGAGAAAGTTTGTAAACAGAAATGAAATCAGTGATTTTTTAATTTTTTGCAGTGTACTCCGTCACATTAAATAGTGTGATTTCTTTTCACTCTGCACGTATACATGTCTGCTACAAGTATCTATGTATGTATGTATGTCACTGCTTTATAAATTTTGGACGTACTTACTGTCGTTCAACGTTTTCTTTTACCCTCAACTACACGTGGTGAATTCTTCCATTGTAGATCTGTGGTGGTCATCGTCGTAATATTTTCTCTTTAGTTTCCTCGCCAAATTGATTATACCCTAACAAACCATTTGTTTGTCTACATGTGAATGTGTCTTTGTTTTAGTAACATTGTATTTTCCTCCTTTTCCTTTTTCCTTCCCATATTATATGGAACTTCGGTGGACAGCTACTCTAAGACTCCAGCTGCCAGGTCGCCATATTCCTTGACCATATGTCTTCTCAAGTATGACATATCGCCAAATGTCTCGGTCACTAGTCATTGCTTCCATATGGCCCATCATTTGATGATTATGCTTAAGCACCTCATTCCATGTCTTCCTGGGCCTCCCTCTTCTACAGCTTCCTCCCACTGGTAGAGATTGGAACTTCTTCAGATGTCGTGTGCAGTTGTCTCTCTTGTACACCACATCTGATGGTTCTTATGCCCAGCTAAGATATATATATATATATGAATTATCAATATAACATATATCAGAATGAGAAGCACAATCTAAAGAATAGAGCAGACTTTATGATTGAAAATGTGTATGTTTGTGTGTGTGTATGTATGTATGTTTATATTTGTTAATTTTCAGGAACCAAACCATCAGACCTTCTTAGTCCTCAACAGGAATCGTCCTCTATGACACCCAGAACTAAAGTGACATCCAGAAAATATGATGGCATCCAAATAAAACTAATGATTTAGTCAATTTAGCCTATGTGCACCCCAGACTGGTAAAGCGTTAAGTGTATGGTTGGCTGGTTTTTGAAGTTACTGTTGCTTATATATATATATATATATATATATATATATATATACTGTTGTGTCTCGGGGAGGGTCATTTTCTTTTTGTGCCTTATAATTTTACACACTCACTGGTGAAATGTCCGCTTAATGTAGAAACTGAGAAGAACGTAATGGAGAGCCTCCAGCAAATAGCTAACTCCATCCACCAAAGTATCAAGGTAACTATAGATTAAACCCCACTAAGCACCCCAACAATGGACTCCCTGTACTTGATACTGAACTTGGGTTAGAGACTGTGAACAAAAGAGTGCAGCTCCTCCACTCTTATTACATGGAACCCATAACTTCAAACTATGTCGTTCACAAGAACTCACCTTTCTCACACAACATGGAAATTAAACCATACTGATAGCAGACTTAATTAGAATAATGAACAATGTGTCCCCACTATGCGAACCCTATGAAACGACAAAACACATACAGAACTTTATGCACCGCATGCAGTTCTCTGGATATGATCAAAAAGATAGAGTTCGAGTGTACAGGGGTGCTAGAAATAAATCTGATAACATTATACGTAATGATACCAGTGGTAGCTGCCCTAGATATAGAAACAAAGAATGGAATAGGATACAAAGCACTTGTGACAAAGCAAACGGGTGAACACATGGTAGAAAAGTGATAAATATAAGGAGTGATGTTTGTAGAGGCCAAATCCCATGGAGAACTAGCCTGTAGATTTAGGGAAGCTCTGAAGGAGACCAAACTCGACATTAAGATTGTTGAAAAGCCAGGGAACTCCGTCAGATCATAACTATGTAGGACGTACCCCTTTAAGAATACCATATGCACCAATGATAACTGCATGGTATGGAGGATTACGCTGGCATTAACTGTAGAACTCGAAATGTAGTTTACAGCATATGATGCTTAGAAGGTGCCTGTAAGGACATGAACATGACGTACGTAGGGGAGACATCTAGGAGCATAGCTGAAAGACTAAATGAACATTGAGACATTTGACAACATATGACAACAAAAGCGTCCTCCATACTCTACCAACATCCCAAGACCACCATAGAGGCAACTTGGGTCAACTTGACATCCGCATCTCATCCAAGCAATCAAAAGACCCAACACTCAGACAAATACGGGAGTACGTCCTTATAAATGAAACTTTCCTAATACTAAATAGGAAATATACATGGTAGATACCATACGCCCATACCCACAGTTTACACAGGTAGAGTAGAATAGTTAGTGGGCTGTTATGTAGATAGATGTATGTATGTTGTGTGTGTGTGTGGGTACATATGTGTATATGCACATGTATGTAAGCATATGGATATGAAAATAAACAGATCAACATACAGATGCATAGGTACATAGGTTATATGAACAAACAGGCACACATACACAAATGGATACTGAAACACAAGAACATATGTACACACACGCTTTACTCCACACAAGGACACATATGGAGATACTTGTCCACACATATAAAGATGCACATCCATACATAAAAACATGGTACAAAGTGGCAAAACACACACACACACACACACGCAAGGAGACAGAGGTGCATATATACACAAAAACACTCTCACATACACACATACATAAAAACATACACAACATGGACATGCAAGCACATGAATATGCAGATTACATACATACAGATGCACACACATACATACATATATACATATGCATACACACACACATGCATGCATAGACACACACACACTGACCCACACACTGCGCACAAACAAACAAAAAGGAACGCAGTGTAATAACGGACAGAGTCAAGACTATTGAAAAGGTTGAAGATGCAACGAAAATTAAGAAAATAAAAAGGAGAAATAAGTGGAAATTTTTGGCAGTGAGTGTGTTAAATTATAAGGCACGAAAAGAAAATGACTCTCCCCAGACACAACAGAATATGCTTCAACACACAAACTCACATAAAGAATCTTGCAAACCAAATCCAAACATGAAATACATATACGGACGTTAATTGATGACATTGTGTGTGTGTGTGTGTGTATAAAGTGTACATATGTTGATATTTGTTTATTTTTTTCAGACACCACATCATCAAACACATCTCTTCATGTTTCGCAAAAGGAAATCTCTTCTGTGGCATCCAGAACTAACGTGGCATCCGGAGAAAATGCTGGCATCAAAATACAATTATTGATTGATTCAATTTCTGATGCATCTGTGAGTAAATAGATTCACTTAACATATTTACATTTAATTGTTATTTCATTTTCAAATGAGGAATCATTACAGTTAATTAAAACATTTTCTCAATCAAACTCAAACATTTTATTTCCTTCACATCTGATATCTTGAGTATATCTTTTGCTAACTTTAACAACCTCAAACTTACTACAGCCATTCTGTAGAGCCTTTCTTAACAACAATATCAACTGCAACAATGTATCTCTCTTCTCTCCATGGAATGTTCCTTAGCTGTTTACCATTAATTACTTTTGTAGGTTGATGTCATCGTTAACAGCACCAATAAAAGCCTCAGCTTAACAGTGGTGCTGTCTCCAAATCTATTCTCAATGCTGCTGGTCCACAAATACAAAATGAATGCAACGAGGAATATTCTCGAGGTATTTCTACATCTGAAATTGCCGTCACTAAAGGATATAACCTCAACTGTAAGAATGTATTTCATCTGGCATTACCTTACTGGAATGAATATTCCTCTGATTCAGTAAGTATCAATCATATTATATTGATTTATTGAAACAGTTAATGTTTGAAGAGAACCTTATGCATGTTTTGTGAGAATCATAAAGCAAATGTCAGCATCCTGTTTAATATTTGTTCTTCCAAGTTATCATTGGAAGGAAGCAGAAGATATCGATGAACAGGACACTTTTATATATAAATAGAAGGAAAAAAGCCTCATGGCCTAACAACAGTTATGTGACTGATAAATAAGACTATATTAAAACATATTTCTCTGTTTTACTGTCTGTATTGGTGAGTTTTTCTCTGTCATGGCACGAGCACTAGAGAGGTTGTCATGTCCTCAACAACACTAAAGACTCCTCTTGGGTCTGCATTGTCTCTCTTCATTCACCAACCATTTTACACGGTGGATGGGGTCTGTTTTATTGTAGCAGCATCATGATTGAGGTTGCCTTGTCCCTTGCAGGACTAAAGAGTGATAGGAATGACAGTTGTGTTTAGAAGTGGTAGGAGTGAGAGGAGTTGTGAGAGGAGGATATATTTATTACAACTTAAAGGTTTCTTCCTGTAATAAAAAAATAATTTAATAAAATGTTCATTATCAATTACTAAACAATTATTTTTTATTAGATTCTGGCAAACTTGACTCGAATAATAACCATTTGTCTGGAAAATGCTGAGAGAATGGGAGCAAAAAGCCTGGCATTTCCTATATTAGGGGCTGAAATGAAATACCCCATTGGAAAACTACCCAGAACAATGTCTGAAGCAGTGAAAAACTATTCAGATCAAAATTCAAGCCGGATCAAAGATGTTTACTTTGTGGTTTTACCTGAAGAAGACAGAGAAATAGCAAAGGTTGGTTGATGTTTATATTTTTGGAATTTACCAAAAGCATATTCTGCAAGAAATGAAGAAAATAGAAACAAGAATCTGGAATCATTTTATAAATTTCCCCGCATGACATCCATATGCCTTCTGTTCTGGCAAGCTTACTTGGTCTCATCACCACTGTAGCACATTTTGAGAGTCCAAACTCCATCTTGATATCATTCACAAAAATCTGCACAGACTGGATTAAGCTGTCCAGTTCTGTCTCACTATTTGTTAACAATTTTGAGTCATTCCTGAATGCCTGCTGGTAAAGTTTTCGCTTACCTCTTCCCACATCAAACCCCAACTTTGTCTTCTGCTCTATTTCACTTAAGGGGTTTTATTCACAGTGAAAAAAAAATAAGTGGAGACACACTGTCCCCCTGGAAGAGTCCTCTGTTGATATCTACCTCTGCCAGTACTTTTCATACTCTTCCATATAAAGCTTTTCATGTGTTTTGCTACTCCGTATATTTCTTTAGTTCTTGCTGTCCAAGATTATGTTATCAATCATTATTATTATTGTTGTTGTTGTAGTTGATGTTGTGTGAGAGTAGAGTGCCCCCTGGCGAGAATGGACTGGGCCACTATATATAAAAAAGTAGTAGTGGTCTGAATAAGTGTGGAAGTTCGGGTTGGAGGGCAATTCATGCTAGTTCTACAGTTCATATGTTGATAGTCAAAGCTGGAGTTGAAAGTTTACAGTTCGAGTTAGCATGTTGGTTTGTTGGTTGTTAAAGGATTGTTGTTATGTTCTGCGTGGATACTGCCAGTTTTTCATTACACCGTTGCAGTGTATTTGTTTATCCATGAGGATAAACATATCTGGCAACAAGGATTGTTTGAAACTTCACAGGAAATAGCTTCAAGAGAAGCAACAGCGACAACCACAAGAGCTGCAAAAACAAATACTACAACATCAACAACAATAATTGAGTTTTACAGCCAGTGAAGTCCGCAAGTCCAGTAAGATTGTTTATGCCAGATGGCACGGCTAACACAATTTACGTATAATCCAGAGGAGAATATTATGTCTCCCGTGTATTATAGAAGATATGAGGAAATTTTTAACAATGAGTGCAAGTCACGGTCGGAGGAGGAGTAAGGCTTTCACTACACAAGGTAGCTCCTGCCAAACATGAGCAGTACTGTAACTTTATTCTGCCCAGAAAGTTGAGTGGGATTAATTTCCAAGAAACCGTGGAATTGTTTTCAAAATTTTGTTTGTAAAAGTTCATTGTTGAGCGCTTTAATGGAGTAGTCAGCCATACGTGTGAAAATTTCAAACTTCAGCATCTCACTCAGGATATTTTCAAATCACTTACCTTCATGTAAGGACTTATAGCACTTGAAGACATTCAGGCAAGGATTCTCTTGAAAATGGAGCAAGCAAACCAGGATTCATCTCTACAGAACATCACTGAAGAACGTCAGACTATAGTAAATGATGTGAAAATAATGGCGGATAAAGACTCTGCAAAACTTCAAATGTGCTGACCTGGAAAGCAGAATCCAAAAACGTATCAGGCCCAAACTGTGTTATGGTTATGGAGGCTACCTACACTACGAAAAGGATTGTCCTTTTAAAAACAAAAAGTGCTATAGTTGTCATAAGCTGGGACACAGGAGTTCTCATTGTAGAACAAGACAGCAAAGCTCAAATACAAAAAGTTCTAAGATGTTTTCAGCGGAGATCGATTGTGATTGAGAAACAAGAAAATTCGTGCATGTAAAGATAAATGATGTGAATACCAAGTTACAGTTAGACTCAGGTAGTGACATCTTCATTATAAATGCAGATACTTGGGAAAAATTGGTAAACTGAGATTACGCAAAACAGCGAAAATAGCATGTGGTGTAACGGGCGACAGATTACATTTGATGGACAAAACATGTATCGACGTCACATTCCGAGGAGAGACACGTGAAGCAAAATTATTCATCTGTTTGGTACAGATTGGCTAGAACTGTTCAATTTATGGCCCTCCCTAAATCTTTACTGCAATAAAATAAATGGTTGTCACGTTAAAAACAAGTCTACAGAAGAAGTGAAGGAAAAATTGGAAAAAAAATGTTCCTGCAAGTGTTATTTAAAAGAGTGTTAAGAGAAGCAGTAAATGAATCAAAATGTCATCAACTGCGGTTGACCGTGTGTGTTGTTCTTCCTGTTTTGTCATCCATTTTGTGGGGAAGGGCAGCTCAACTGAATTTATTTTTCTGTCAAAAGTTGTTTGCATTTTCCCCGTCACCATTGGAGAAAGCCCAACAGAACATGGTGAGGCCTATATGTGAAAGAGGGGGAGAGATCGAGGATCAAATACAAAATGCTTTAGGTTCTGTCTAATGACACACATAAATACATTCTTATATATTTATGATGATGATGATGATGATATTACAGTAACAGCTTTTGAAAAAATACAATAAAAGTAACGAGAACAGAATACATCCTATTCATCACCTTCATCTCCATCACCACCACCACCACCACCCGTGTGCGATAGAATTTGTGGAGTTAGATATTCTATGGCTTGACGCCTTTCCTGTCACCAACCCTCACCTCGTTCCAAGGGAGGTAACTATTTCTGCATTTTACAAAACATCACAAACTATTAGAAACAAAGGACACTGCTTGCATAACAGGGACACTCGTTTACAGCTAAGAAATAATGTAAAGGCAAGGAGACACACACACATATGTGTGACAGGCTTATCTCATTTACTGCCTACCAGACTCAATCACAGAGCTTTGATTGGCCTAAGGCTATAGTTAAAGACACTTGCTCAAGGTGCCATACATTGAGACCGAACCTAAATCAAGGTAATTAAAAGTAATAGCATCAGAAGCAGTATTAATACCAAAAGCAATCTTTATATCCAACTAAATGTGGATGTTGTGTTAGAACACCAAATACTGCCTTATTTACCTTGAGAGGACCTCTCATATGGATGCACAGTCCATAAAGGCACTCATATTTATATTGTTGGTAGATGTCAGTCATCTGCTACAGGCACCAGAACTGCCAGATCACGTATTTTCGCTCTGCTCAGGTTCATCAGTGACAGACACCCTGTAGCAACATAACAGCGAAATCTCCCTGTCAACGATATATAGACACTGATGTCACAAATAGCCTGAAGGCTTATTAAAGATAATTAATAGCAACAGAAGCAGTGTTAATACCAAAAGGCATTCTTTATGTCCATATGCTGTAATGAAGAAATAGGGGAAATTCCTGTCCACTGTAGAACTGTTTTTGAAGTTCTTTCTTTTCCTTTGTCATCTCTCTTATGAATGACCATGATCCTAATTGTTGGACCTCCTCCACCTCTTCCTTCTTGCTTATAATATCAAAAAATAATTACCTTGTACTCTGCTTTTGTTGCTCAAATATTCTTGGCTACACAAGATGCACCAAAGAACCTCAACTTCAACATTCTTGATAGACATTTCAACAGCAAACACAAGACTCAGCAGTTTTAATGAGAATGGTGAGTGGAGAGAAGAAACAATACAACTTCAGCTACATGAAGACACCTTGCCACATGTGTAACTTCACTAACACCACATCAGTGGTCAGTGTGGAAGGTTTTTCTGCCGCATCCACTATAATACCATGTCTCCCAGTAGACTGGAAGGTCGTGGATGGAATATCTTTGATCTGAGTGACAAAGTAATTTTCCTCATTTCTTTTTACTGATTAGAAAGAAATCATTAAATATTTAAATATTTTGTTTGTCTTTTGTTAAATTAAATCTCTTCTCTTTAAAAAAGCAAAAAATTAAACAAAAATGATTCTCATGGTTTTAAATTTTACAGAAATTTGAAGAATATCTCCAAAATAAAGCCGAAAATGAAGGAATGATGGATAAACAGGAAAAGGAAGATTTCATTCAAAAGGTAAACAATTTGTTTGTTGATATTGAATATTATGGTGTTTTGTCACACCGTCTCTATTAAACACTGTTTATTATAAATATGATTAATGTTATTATCATTCCCTGCCGGTGGCACGATAAAAGCACCACCCGACTGTGCCGTTGCCAGCACCGCCCCGACTGGCCTCCGTGCTGGTGGGCACATAAAAAGAACACCGATCTTGGCCGTTGCCAGCCTTGCCTGGCCCCTGTGCCGGTGGACGTAAAAAGCACCATCTGTCCGTGGCTGTTTGCCAGCCCCGTCTGGCACCTGTGCCGGTGGCACGTAAAAAGCAGCCACTACACACACGGAGTGGTTGGCGTTAGGAAGGGCATACAGCAATAGAAACACTGCCAGATCAGACTGGGCCTGGTGCAGCCTTCTGGCTTCCCAGACCCCAGTTGAACGGTCCAACCCATGCTAGCATGGAAAGCGGATGTTAAACAATGATGATGATTATTATTAATTATTAATGATTAATGATTATCATTATTATTATTATTATTATTATTATTATTATTATTATTATTATGATTGCTATTATTGATATAGATGTCGCACAGTATACAATATCGTGAGATTGTTGATTGAAGATATTGTGTCTACCGGGGGTTTGCAGTGTTTGTCAAGTCACAAGAAGGACCTCAGGCAGACAATATTTACACAATTCCAAGTAATGCTGACTTTTGCAATACATCTAGATTGCAGGGTATCTCTAAGGACTTCAGATGTTTTTTCAGATTGGATGTATTGAACCAATGCTACGATGACAATAGGGATAACCTTTATGTTCGACTCTTGTACCTGCCACATCTTAGCAATCTCAATTCTCAGGTTTCCATATTTATCAACCTTTTCTCTTTATTTCATGATGATGTGTTGATCTCCTGGCCCTGCCAAATCGATTATTTGGCACTTTTGTTTGTCCCTCCTAAAGGTTTCTATATCTGGCCTTCAGTTCTCTAACACTTTGTCTGTCTGGAAATCAAAGTCCCAGAGGATTTTTGCCTTCCCTTTTCGTTCTCACCTTTTCTTTTCTGGTGTATGTTGGTACCAAGCACCCATAACCTCATATCCATACTTATGGCATAGTAGCCAGTGGAGGTTTTGGGCTACTTTGTCGTGTCTACGCATGTACTCTTCCTGCGCATGACTTTCTCAAGCACTAACAGTGAGTCACACTTTCAACCCTCTTCCTAGACATTCTGCAGAGGTCCGTTGCTCTTGTGTGGTATATATTCTTTTCCACTGAGTCCTAGGCCCAAATGATTAGGCTTTCAATATTTTTTATTAGGTCACCCTCTATGATGCTTCTTTGTCTTTTATTTGTTGGTTCCACAGTGGAACTGACCATGTAATTCCATACGGAGTAGGGTTTCTTCTCTCTCGTCGGCTGTTCGTGATCAGAATTCATGTTTACCTCAAGTTCCTGTGTTATCAGGTGCAGCTGCAGCAGGTTTGCCATACACTGCCAACATCATCATCATCATCATCGTTTAACATCTGTTTTCTAAGCATGCATGGATTGGACAGTTGACAGGAGCCGGAAAGGTGGAAAATACTACCCTTCGCTACTGTGTCTGTTTTGGCAGGATTTTACAGCTGGATGCACTTCCTAACACCAACCACTCAGCAGAGTGGACTCAGTACATTTTACGTGGAACTAGCACAACAAAGTTAGTTTTGGCATTATTTTTGCAGCTAGATGCCCTTCCAAATGCAAGCATTTCACAATGTGCAGTGGATGCTTTTTACATGGCCCAGTGCTGGCAGGGTCACCAAGATAATGAATTATGAGAGGGGCAAGAGAGAGCTTGTGTCAGATGATAAAAATTAGAGTGTGACAGAGAGGCAGAACAGGGGTCTTGCCATAACAGAGAGGGCATTGAGGAGGTGATCCAGTAGTAGATGATGAAATGTTAGAGTGTGACAGAGAGACAGAAAGAGGGGTCTTGCCATAACAGAGAGGGCATTGGAGAGGTGATCCAGTAGTATATGATGAAATGTTAGAGTGTGACAGAGAGACAGAAAGAGGGGTCTTGCCATAACAGAGAGGGCATTGGAGGAGGTGATCCAGTAGTAGATGATGAAATGTTAGAGTGTGACAGAGAGGCAGAACAGGGGTCTTGCCATAACAGAGAGGGCATTGAGGAGGCGATCCAGTAGTAGATGATGAAATGTTAGAGTGTGACAGAGAGACAGAAAGAGGGGTCTTGCCATAACAGAGAGGGCATTGGAGGAGGTATCCAGTAGTAGATATGATGAAATTTAGAGTGTGACAGAGAGACAGAAGAGGGGTCTTGCCATAACAGAGAGGGCATTGGAGGAGGTGATCCAGTAGTAGATGATGAAATGTTAGAGTGTGACAGAGAGACAGAAAGAGGGGTCTTGCCATAAGAGAGGGCATTGGAGGAGGTGATCCAGTAGTAGATGATGAATGTTAGAGTGTGACAGAGAGACAGAAGAGGGGTCTTGCCATAACAGAGAGGGCATTGGAGGAGGTGATCCAGTAGTAGATGATGAAATGTTAGAGTGTGACAGAGAGACAGAAAGAGGGGTCTTGCCATAACAGAGAGGGCATTGGAGGAGGTGATCCAGTAGTAGATGATGAAATGTTAGAGTGTGACAGAGAGGCAGAAAGAGGGGTCTTGCCATAACAGAGAGGGCATTGGAGGAGGTGATCCAGTAGTAGATGATGAAATGTTAGAGTGTGACAGAGAGACAGAAAGAGGGGTCTTGCCATAACAGAGAGGGCATTGGAGGAGGTGATCCAGTAGTAGATGATGAAATGTTAGAGTGTGACAGAGAGACAGAAAGAGGGGTCTTGCCATAACAGAGAGGGCATTGGAGGAGGTGATCCAGTAGTAGATGATGAAATGTTAGAGTGTGACAGAGAGACAGAAAGAGGGGTCTTGCCATAACAGAGAGGGCATTGGAGGAGGTGATCCAGTAGTAGATGATGAAATGTTAGAGTGTGACAGAGAGACAGAAAGAGGGGTCTTGCCATAATAGAGAGGGCATTGGAGGTGGTGATCCAGTAGTAGATGATGAAATGTTAGAGTGTGATAGAGAGACAGAAAGAGGGGTCTTGCCATAACAGAGAGGGCATTGGAGGAGGTGATCCAGTAGTAGATGATGAAATGTTAGAGTGTGACAGAGAGACAGAAAGAGGGGTCTTGCCATAACAGAGAGGGCATTGGAGGAGGTGATCCAGTAGTAGATGATGAAATGTTAGAGTGTGACAGAGAGACAGAAAGAGGGTCTTGCCATAACAGAGAGGGCATTGGAGGAGGTGATCCAGTAGTAGATGATGAAATGTTAGAGTGTGACAGAGAGAGGCAGAAACAGGGGTCTTGCCATAACAGAGAGGGCATTGGAGGAGTGATCCAGTAGTAGATGATGAAATGTTAGAGTGTGACAGAGAGACAGAAAGAGGGGTCTTGCCATACAGAGAGGGCATTGGAGGAGGTGATCCAGTAGTAGATGATGAAATGTTAGAGTGTGACAGAGAGACAGAAAGAGGGGTCTTGCCATAGCAGAGAGGGCATTGGAGGAGGTGATCCAGTAGTAAATGATGAAATGTTAGAGTGTGACAGAGAGACAGAAAGAGGGGTCTTGCCATAACAGAGAGGGCATTGGAGGAGGTGATCCAGTAGTAGATGATGAAATGTTAGAGTGTGACAGAGAGAACAGAAAGAGGGTTCTTGCCATCAGAGAGGGCATTGGAGCAGGTGATCCAGTAGTAGATGATGAAATGTTAGAGTGTGACAGAGAGACAGAAAGAGGGGTCTTGCCATAACAGAGAGGGCATTGGAGGAGGTGATCCAGTAGTAGATGATGAAAGGTTAGAGTGTGACAGAGAGACAGAAAGAGGTCTTGCCATAACAGAGAGGGCATTGGAGGAGGTGATCCAGTAGTAGATGATGAAATGTTAGAGTGTGACAGAGAGACAGAAAGAGGGTCTTGCCATAACAGAGAGGGCATTGGAGGAGGTGATCCAGTAGTAGATGATGAAATGTTAGAGTGTGGACAGAGAGACAGAAGAGGGGTCTTGCCATAGCAGAGAGGGCATTGGAGGAGGTGATCCAGTAGTAGATGATGAAATGTTAGAGTGTGACAGAGAGACAAAAGAGGCCATAAATTGGTGTGCTGGTGTGAAGGAGGTATTTGGTTACCTAGGCAGAGGAAAAACAAGAGGAGAGAGAGAGAGAAAAATTGAGGAAGAATGAGACATGCAAATCTAGTCGTAACAATTTCAACTTTGCAAGAGTAACCACAAAATTAAGTGAAGACATTTTTTATCGATGGAAATGAATTCAAGAGTGCAAAATGTAGCAAAAAATGGTATTAACATTCATAGAACTGGCCCGCAAAAAATTAATTTGTGGACAGTTCTATATAAAACAACTGAAGTCAAAAGTAGGAAGTGAGCAGGCAACACAGCAGCAAATAGAGAAATACCTAGAAGCAGTTTAGAAAAGCAAAGCCTACGTAGCCAGGTTAACCCTTTCGTTACCAACCCGGCTGAAACCGGCTCTGGCTCTGTAGTACAAATGCCTTGTTTTCATAAGTTATGAAATTAAATCTTCCACCAAACCTTAGTCACAATTTATGTTCCTAACACTAGCTTAATGATAACTGAGTTATTTCACGAAATTCTTTGTTATATTTAATGTAATTGAAAGAAACACAGAACCCCTCAAAATAAATTCAGTAACGAAAGGGTTAAAGAAAGAAATATGGGACTGTCAAAGTGCGGTCTGTCTCAGAGGAGGAGACCAAAAATAACTGGACGGCCATCCTAGCAAGGGACAAACACATTGTCATCCCCATCTACTTTGGTCGAAGAATATTCAGAGTTAGAATACTCAACATAATGCCAACCATTTTACAGTGTGGACTGGAAGCTGCTTTTCTCATGGCACCAGCACTGGTGAGGTTACCAGTATCTTGCAAGCCCCCTGATGGAATGGGGAGTGGGGAGGTGGCTTGAGGCCAGGGCTAGAAAGTCTAAAGTTTGCCAGAGGCTTAAGCACATAGATCTAGAGGAGACTCGTGGCGTCCTTATATTTATGCAAAGGTGCATGACAGTATCTGGAAGAAGAAAGATGGTGGTAATAGAGTGCCAGAGCATAGTCCCCAGTTACAAGAGGGGAGTATAAGGGAGACTGTGGATGAGTAAGAGGAATGGGAGGGTAATGGCATCAGAGTGTGAGATGAGAATGGCAGAGGTTAGAGATGGGGCTTGAGGTGGTTGTAGAGAGTGAGGAACAATGGTTGAGTGGAGTCGAGAGACTGGAGGATGAGGAAGACTGAGGGAAAGAGGAGGTGACAAGAACCTCAGAGGATGGGTGTAAGGCCCAGCATGGGCAGGAATATATATCACAGTTTTTGGACATGACTTTTGCTGTGACAAATGTGTCTTTATATATCATTTTGTTCAACTTGTGCCAGCATGGACATGAAATGTAGATGGGGATAATGCTGATGATGGGCCTATACGTATGTACATCATGATCATCATTTAGCATCCATTGTCCATGCTGGCATGGGTTGGACGGTTGACTGGGGCTGGCAAGGTGAGGGGCTACACCAGACTCCAGTCTGACATGGTATGGTTTCTACAGCTGGATACCTTCCTAACCACCAATGTAATGGCTGCTTTTATTTACCACCAGCATGGATGCTAGATACATGATGCCAGCATCAACCACATGGCCTCTATGAGGCACAACCCCCAAATGATACTTTTTACGTGAGACTGGCATGGCTGGCATGTAGGTGACACCTACAAAGACCACAGCTATGATTCCATTTGGCTTGATATAATAATAATAATAATAATAATAATAATAATAATAATTGTGTACAGTGCTCAGGTGCACTACAACTCATCTAAAGTGTATATATAATCAGGTGTAGTTTCGACGGATTTCGGGAAGCATGAGGGCCTTAAAGGATGCAGTGTCATGGCAGTCAACAACTGATGCAGGCAGTTTATTCCACGCTTCAGCAACCCTGAGCGTGAAAAAATGTTTCCGAAAGTCATGGGAGCTGTGCTGTTTTCTGACTTTGTAGGCATGTCCACGTGTGTTACACATGGAGATCAAAAAGGTGTTCAGTGTTGTTGTTGGTGAGGTGGTTGATAACCTTGTGGTTGCTTACCAAGTCCGTCGCCAGACGCCGGAGCTTCAGTGAATCAATGCCCAGGGAAACAAGGCGCTCAGAATATGGTAGGTGTCTGATGGAGGGTATGCGTTTGGTTGCACGTCTCTGGACAGATTCCAGGAGGTCAATGTTCTGAGCAAGATAGGGATTCCAAACTGATGATGCGAATTCCAAGTGTGGTCGTACCATAGCTGTATACAGTTTTAAATAGATGGCTGGAGAGCGGCTAACAAAAGTCTTGCTGAGTGATGCCAAGACACCCTCGGCCTTCTTGACAATTTTAGAGATATGCTTTGTCCAACGCAAATCACTGCTGACAGTGATACCTAGGTCACGCTCGCAAGAGGATTTCTTGATATCAGTGTTGTGAAGGGAGTATGTGGACGCAGGGTTTTTTCTCCCAAAATGCATGGTGGTACACTTGTCCACAGCCAGTTTCAGTTGCCAGTCTGTGATCCATTGCTGCATTGTATCTAGGTCTGATTGCAGGAAAGAGTTGTAGACATCAGGATCAGTCCTCTTGATTTCAAGGTACAGCTTGATGTCGTCTGCATATTTCAATACTGTGGCATTCTTTAAATTGGCATCTATGTCATTAATGTATGCCACAAACAGGAGGGGACCAAGGACAGATCCCTGTGGT
Organism: Octopus sinensis; assembly: GCF_006345805.1. Taxonomy (NCBI): domain Eukaryota; kingdom Metazoa; phylum Mollusca; class Cephalopoda; order Octopoda; family Octopodidae; genus Octopus; species Octopus sinensis. The sequence continues at coordinate 205,779,833 of NC_042997.1, read as the reverse complement.
ACACCCGATGACATCTCATATGGTGTAGAGTGCTGTCCTAGAACTGTGACTACCTCCTTTCGGCTGAGGATGAAGGATTTCAACCAGTTAAAAAGGTCATCCCCCACACCCATTGCAGAGAGTTTCACCATAAGCCTTTTGTGTGGCACAGAGTTGAAAGCCTTAGCAAAGTCAAGGTAGACAACATCCACCCATGAGCCACTGTCAGTGATCTGAGTAATGTCCTCAAGGAACTCGACAAGCTGGTCACTGCAGCTGGAGTTAGGGACAAATCCATATTGTGAGGGTCGGATGAGACTGTGAGAGCTCCAGAAGTTCCAGAGTGTTTCTCTGACACACGATTCCATCAGTTTTGCAATACAGCTAGTGAGACTGACTGGGCGATAGTTGACAGGTGATGTGCGGTCACCCTTTTTGAACAGAGAGAATGACACTGGCAGTTTTCCACTGCTCCGGAGTAGCACCATTGTTGAGACAGTACTGGAAGAAAATAGAAAGCTGGTGTAAAAGGAAGTGCCTGCCACGTTTGAGAAGCAGGTATGTAACTCCATCGAGACCAGGGGAGGCATAGTTGCGCTTATTTTGAAGGTGACGTCGCAGCATTTCAGGTGTAAATTCCATAGTTGTTATGGAGTTTGCTGTTAGTGATGGTGAAGATGGTACATTTTGACTTTCGACAGTGAATATGTTTGCATAGCACTCGGCAATGAGTTCTGCGCATTCCTTGGGGTCGTCAGTGATCTGGTTCGTGTGAGGGTTGCGAAGAGGGCCCACTGGAGAGTGAGGTCTCTGCTTTGAATGCACATATTTTCAGAAAACCTTGCTGTCAGGATTGGCTGCTATGCACTGTTCAAATTCAAGCACTGCATTTTTTTGTCACTTGCTTGAGATGGTTGGAGGATTTATTCCGCTTCTTCCTGTTGGTGTCTGATTTATGCAACTTGTATTCCTGTTCAGCAGTCCGACGTTCCTTCCTGGCAAGTCGGACCGCTGAAGTTTCCCAAATTGCCCTTTTGGGGCGGTTCTACTTTTTTTGTTTACGTGGCACTGATGCTGCACATGCTGCCCATATTGAGTCCAGGATACTCTGGAGTATAGTATTCACATCTCCAGAGTTGTAGAATTCACGCCAGTTTGGGTGCTGTAGTTCAGTGTGGTACAGGTTCCAATCTGCTCTCTTCCAATCGAAGGAAGCAGATTGGAGATGGTTCAGGTGTTTGTTGCCCGCAAGAGCCAGATTGGCGATGATCATAGCATGATCAGAGTCACCTAGAGGTTCCTCCGTAGTGCAATTGATAACCGCTTCAGGAGTTGTGGTGAAGAGCAGGTCCAAGGTGTTGTCGCCTCTTGTTGGAGAGGTGACTACTTGTGACCAGTTTGAGTCCAGCACAAGCTCAACAAAATCGTTTGCACTCTGTGGCCAACGGAAGGTTTCCCAATCGATCTCAGGATGATTGAAATCGCCTGCAATAAACACATAAGTGGCTGTTTTCCTGGCTGCAGCTCGGAGGATGTTGCAAAGCTGTGTGTCCTGATGGTAATTTGGGGGACGATAAACAACGTCAAGCAGGAGTGTTGACATGGTCATACGTACGTCACAGAAAAAAACTTCTTCTTGTGATTCGTTCAAATCGGCACAAGGAATTACCAAAAAATTTGAACGAACGTAGACCATCACACCACCACCACGGCGGTTAGTACGGTCCTTACGGCAGAGGTTGTAGCCCGTGATGTTGAAAACCCCATCACAGAGTAAGGAATGCGCCCATGTTTCCGTGACAGTGATGAAAGTCAGGGTCAACACTTCTGACGTAGGCGTTGAACAATTGTATTTTGTTGCATGAACTGCGAGCATTTAAGGACAACAATTTGTACCCTGCTCGCAGTTTATGATGGTGTGTGGAGGATGGCAGATTGTCCTGGCTTAGTTTCCCTGAGTTGCTGTATTCTTTTTAGTTATTGTGGGTAGAGAGCACTCAGACCAGCTGGTATCTCTCTTCCACGTTTCATCAGTCTTGACAAATCTCCAGATTTGTCCATCTTCCCGAAGACTTAAGCTTTCCTGTAGAGCTGAGTTCCTATTCAGGGAAGCCGCTACACTTAGCTTCGGACGTAGATCGGACGGTAAGCCTGGGCGTGTTCGGAAGCTGGTCCGATTTTCACACCCAGCTTTAACTGAGGCCAGATGGTAAGAGGTTGCCTCAGTGTGGTCCGAAAAAGACAGCTTGATGAGCCTAGGTTTTGGGCCAGGTCGTCCAAGGCGGATAGCACCCGTTGGGGGAACGCAGCCTAGGTCTTTGGCTGAGTTGGCAGCAAATGCCTGAAGATCAGCCATGTCTTCAGGCACCCCAATGGCAATGACTTCATGGGTAGCAGAATCCGCGGTCTTAGATGCGACAAGAGGTACAGGTACAGGGAGGTTCTTTAGCAGAGCATTCCGATAAGACCCCTCATTGTGGAGTCCAACCTGAATGGTTGCTTTTATTCCTGCTACTTCCCCTCTTAAAGCACAGATCGATTGTTGCAGTTCTGCAAGAACCGCACTGGTCAATTGGTGTTGTTGTTGTTGCTGCTGCTGCTCTGGTTGTGGTTGATTTTGTTGTTGCTGCTGTTTGTTGTTTTTTGCTGCTGCTTGCTCTAGTTGTGGTTGATTTTGTTGTTGCTGCTGTTGCTGTTCCGCCTCCTCCACGGGAGTGGCAGGGGGGACACAATCGTCGGTTGTGGAGGCACGCAGGCCTGACACTGAAAAGTCCAAGATTTAAGCTGAACCATCTTCCAGAGTCTATCCATCATAGCATTATGATGGCTCTTTTTTTGGCCTGGGATCTTCTGAAAGTCCGTGGCACTTGGAGGCAGACAGAGAGGAGGCATGTCCCACATTCGACCCAGCGATTACGGAACGTATTTTCGGGTTCCGTACAGATGTGGCAGGTGTGATTTTCTGGGCAGTGTTCTATTTTGGAGCAGCGACCAGTCTTATCGCACGCCGCTATGGATTCCACCATGGCGATTCTGTTGCTTCTGGTCATCCGTAGAGACAGAAAATGTAAACAACAATACGATAAAAGTAAAATATAAAATATTTGTTTTTAATTCGTTCTTTTTTTGTGTATATTCCTTTTGTTCTTAAATATTGCGTGTGTATATATAAAAGGATTTGTGCGTATGTTTAGTGTAGACACGGAGAAAGTTTGTAAACAGAAATGAAATCAGTGATTTTTTAATTTTTTGCAGTGTACTCCGTCACATTAAATAGTGTGATTTCTTTTCACTCTGCACGTATATACATGTCTGCTACAAGTATCTATGTATGTATGTATGTCACTGCTTTATAAATTTTGGACGTACTTACTGTCGTTCAACGTTTTCTTTTACCCTCAACTACACGTGGTGAATTCTTCCATTGTAGATCTGTGGTGGTCATCGTCGTAATATTTTCTCTTTAGTTTCCTCGCCAAATTGATTATACTCTAATCAAACCATTTGTTTGTCTACATGTGAATGTGTCTTTGTTTTAGTAACATTGTATTTTCCTCCTTTTCCTTTTTCCTTCCCATATTATATGGAACTTCGGTGGACAGCTACTCTAAGACTCCAGCTGCCAGGTCGCCATATTCCTTGACCATATGTCTTCTCAAGTATGACATATCGCCAAATGTCTCGGTCACTAGTCATTGCTTCCATATGGCCCATCATTTGATGATTATGCTTAAGCACCTCATTCCATGTCTTCCTGGGCCTCCCTCTTCTACAGCTTCCTCCCACTGGTAGAGATTGGAACTTCTTCAGATGTCGTGTGCAGTTGTCTCTCTTGTACACCACATCTGATGGTTCTTATGCCCAGCTAAGATATATATATATATATATGAATTATCAATATAACATATATCAGAATGAGAAGCACAATCTAAAGAATAGAGCAGACTTTATGATTGAAAATGTGTATGTTTGTGTGTGTGTATGTATGTATGTTTATATTTGTTAATTTTCAGGAACCAAACCATCAGACCTTCTTAGTCCTCAACAGGAATCGTCCTCTATGACACCCAGAACTAAAGTGACATCCAGAAAATATGATGGCATCAAAATAAAACTAATGATTTAGTCAATTTGGCCTATGTGCACCCCAGACTGGTAAAGCGTTAAGTGTATGGTTGGCTGGTTTTTGAAGTTACTGTTGCTTATATATATATATATATATATATATATATATATATATACTGTTGTGTCTCGGGGGAGGGTCATTTTCTTTTTGTGCCTTATAATTTTACACACTCACCGGTGAAATGTCCGCTTAATGTAGAAACTGAGAAGAACGTAATGGAGAGCCTCCAGCAAATAGCTAACTCCATCCACCAAAGTATCAAGGTAACTATAGATTAAACCCCACTAAGCACCCCAACAATGGACTCCCTGTACTTGATACTGAACTTGGGTTAGAGACTGTGAACAAAAGAGTGCAGCTCCTCCACTCTTATTACATGGAACCCATAACTTCAAACTATGTCGTTCACAAGAACTCACCTTTCTCACACAACATGGAAATTAAACCATACTGATAGCAGACTTAATTAGAATAATGAACAATGTGTCCCCACTATGCGAACCCTATGAAACGACAAAACACATACAGAACTTTATGCACCGCATGCAGTTCTCTGGATATGATCAAAAAGATAGAGTTCGAGTGTACAGGGGTGCTAGAAATAAATCTGATAACATTATACGTAATGATACCAGTGGTAGCTGCCCTAGATATAGAAACAAAGAATGGAATAGGATACAGAGCACTTGTGACAAAGCAAACGGGGTGAACACATGGCAGAAAAGTGATAAATATGAAGGAGTGATGTTTGTAGAGGCCAAATCCCATGGAGAACTAGCCTGTAGATTTAGGGAAGCTCTGAAGGAGACCAAACTCGACATTAAGATTGTGGAAAAGCCAGGGAACTCCGTCAGATCATAACTATGTAGGACGTACCCCTTTAAGAATACCATATGCACCAATGATAACTGCATGGTATGTAGGATTAGCCCTGGCATTAACTGTAGAACTCGAAATGTATTTATAGCATAGAATGCTTTGAAGGTGCTTGTAAAGACATGAACATGACGTACATAGGGGAGACATCTAGGAGCATAGCTGAAAGACTAAATGAACATTTGAGACAATATGACAACAAAAAGCAGTCCTCCATACTCTACCAACATCCCAAAGACCATCATGGAGGCAACTTGGGTCAACTTGACATCTGCATCTCATCCAAGCAATCAAAAGACCCAACACTCAGACAAATACTCCACATAAGGACACATATGGAGATACGTGTCCACACATATAGAAATGCACATCCATACATACACACACACACACACACACAAGGAGAGAGAGGTGCATACATACACAAAAACACTCTCACATACACACATACATAAAACATACACAAACACGGACATGCAAGCACATGAATATGCAGATTACATACATACAGATGCACACACATACATACATATATACATATGTATACACACACACATGCATGCATAGACACACACACACACTGACCCACACACATGCGCACAAACAAACAAAAAGGAACGCAGTGTAAATAACGGACAGAGTCAAGACTATTGAAAAGGTTGCAAGATGCAACGAAAATTTGAACAAAATAAAAAGGAGAAATAAGTGGAAATTTTGGCAGTGAGTGTGTTAAATTATAAGGCACGAAAAGAAAATGACTCTCCCCAGACACAACAGAATATGCTTCAACACACAAACTCACATAAAGAATCTTGCAAACCAAATCCAAACATGAAATACATATACGGACGTTAAATGATGATGACATATGTGTGTGTGTGTGTGTGTGTGTGTATAAAGTGTACATATGTTGATATTTGTTTGTTTTTTTCAGACACCACATCATCAAACACATCTCTTCATGTTTCGCAAAAGGAAATCTCTTCTGTGGCACCCAGAAATAATGAGACATCCAGAGAAAATGCTGGCATCAAAATACAACTATCGACTGATTCAATTTCTAATGCATCTGTGAGTAAATAGATTCACTTAACATATTTACGTTTAATTGTTATTTCATTTTCAAATGAGGAATCATTAAAGTTAATTAAAACATTTTCTCAATCAAACTCAAACATTTTATTTCCTTCACATCTGATATCTTGGGTATATCTTTTGCTAACTTTAACAACCTCAAACTTACTACAGCCATTCTATAGAGCCTTTCTTAACAACAATATCAACTGCAACAATGTATCTCTCTTCTCTCCATGGAATGTTCCTTCGTTGTTTACCATCAATTACTTTTCTAGGTTGATGTCATCGTTAACAGCACCAATAAAAGCCTCCAGCTTAACAGTGGTGCTGTCTCCAAATCTATTCTCAATGCTGCTGGTCCACAAATACAAAATGAATGCAACGAGGAATATTCTCGAGGTATTTCTATATCTGAAATTGCCGTCACTAAAGGATATAACCTCAACTGTAAGAATGTATTTCATCTGGCATTACCTTACTGGAATGAATATTCCTCTGATTCAGTAAGTATCAATCATATTATATTGATTTATTGAAACAGTTAATGTTTGAAGAGAACCTTATGCATGTTTTGTGAGAATCATAAAGCAAATGTCAGCATCCTGTTTAATATTTGTTCTTCCAAGTTATCATTGGAAGGAAGCAGAAGATATCGATGAACAGGACACTTTTATATATAAATAGAAGGAAAAAAGCCTCATGGCCCAACAACAGTTATTTGACTGATAAATAAGACTATATTAAAACATATTTCTCTGTTTTACTGTCTGTATTGGTGAGTTTTTCTCTGTTATGGACGAGCACTAGAGAGGTTGTCATGTCCTCAACAACACTAAAGACTCCTCTTGGATCTGCATTGTCTCTCTTCATTCACCAACCATTTTACATGGTGGATGGGGTCTGTTTTATTGTAGCAGCATCATGATTGAGGTTGCCTTGTCCCTTGCAGGACTAAAGAGTGATAGGAATGACAGTTGTGTTTAGAAGTGGTAGGAGTGAGAGGAGTTGTGAGAGGAGGATATATTTATTACAACTTAAAGGTTTCTTCCTGTAATAAGAAAATAATTTAATAAAATGTTCATTATCAATTACTAAACAATTATTTTTATTAGATTATTCTGGCAAACTTGACTCGAATAATAACCATTTGTCTGGAGAAGCTGACAGAATGGGAGCAAAGAGCCTGGCATTTCCTATATTAGGGGCTGAAATGAATAATTGGAATACCCGAACATGTGAAGCAGTGAAAAACTATTCAGATCAAAATTCAAGCATCAATGTTACTGATAGAAGCAGTTTGTTTCAGATGGTTTGTTTGTGGAGGTTTGGTTGCAAAGGTTGGTTGATGTTGATATTTTGGAATTTACCAAAAGCATATTCTGCAAGAAATGAAGAAAATAGAAACAAGAATCTGGAATCATTTTATAAATTTCCCTGCATGACATCCATATGCCTTCTGTTCTGGCAAGCTTACTTGGTCTCATCACCACTGTAGCACATTTTGAGAGTCCAAACTCCATCTTGATATCATTCACAAAAATCTGCACAGACTGGATTAAGCTGTCCAGTTCTGTCTCACTATTTGTTAACAATTTTGAGTCATTCCTGAATGCCTGCTGGTAAAGTTTTCGCTTTTCTTCCCACATCAACCCCAACTTGTCTTCTGCTGCTGTCTTTCACTTAGGGGTTTTATTCACAGTGAAAAAAAATCAGTGGAGACACACTGTCCCCCTGGAAGAGTCCTCTGTTGATATCCACCTCTGCCAGTACTTTCCATACTCTTCCATATAAAGCTTTTCATGTGTTTTGCTACTCTCCTATATTTCTTTAGTTCTTGCTGTCCAAGATTATGTTATCAATCATTATTATTATTGTTGTTGTTGTGTGAGAGTAGAGTGCCCCCTGGCGAGAATGGACTGGGCCACTATATATAAAAAAGTAGTAGTGGTCTGAATAAGTGTGGAAGTTCGGGTTGGAGGGCAATTCATGCTAGTTCTACAGTTCATATGTTGATAGTCAAAGCTGGAGCTGAAAGTTTACAGATCGAGTTAGCATGTTGGTTTGTTGGTTGTTAAAGGATTGTTGTTATGTTCTGCGTGGATACTGCCAGTTTTTCATTACACTGTTGCAGTGTATTTGTTTATCCATGAGGATAAACATATCTGGCAACAAGGATTGTTTGAAACTTCACAGGAAATAGCTCCAAGAGAAGCAACAGCGACAACCACAAGAGCTGCAAAAACAAATACTACAACATCAACAACAGTAATTGAGTTTTACAGTCAGTGAAGTCCGCAAGTCCAGTAAGATTGTTTATGCCAGATGGCACGGCTAACACAATTTACGTATAATCCAGAGGAGAATATTATGTCTCCCGTGTATTATAGAAGATATGAGGAAATTTTTAACAATGAGTGCAAGTCACGGTCAGAGGAGGAGTAAGGCTTTCACTACACAAGGTAGCTCCTGCCAAACATGAGCAGTACTGTAACTTTATTCTGCCCAGAAAGTTGAGTGGGATTAATTTCCAAGAAAGCGTGGAATTGTTTTCAAAATTTTGTTTGTAAAAGTTCATTGTTGAGCGCTTTAATGGAGTAGTCAGCCATACGTGTGAAAATTTCAAACTTCAGCATCTCACTCAGGATATGTTCAAATCACTTACCTTCATGTAAGGACTTATAGCACTTGAAGACATTCAGGCAAGGATTCTCTTGAAAATGGAGCAAGCAAACCAGGATTCATCTCTACAGACCATCACTGAAGAACGTCAGACTATAGTAAATGATGTGAAAATAATGGCGGATAAAGACTCTGCAAAACTTCAAATGTGCTGACCTGGAAAGCAGAATCCAAAAACGTATCAGGCCCCAAACTGTGTTATGGTTATGGAGGCCTACACTACGAAAAGGATTGTCCTTTTAAAAACAAAAAGTGCTATAGTTGTCATAAGCTGGGACACAGGAGTTCTCATTGTAGAACAAGACAGCAAAGCTCAAATACAAAAAGTTCTAAGATGTTTTCAGCGGAGATCGATTGTGATTGAGAAACAAGAAAATTCGTGCATGTAAAGATAAATGATGTGAATACCAAGTTACAGTTAGACTCAGGTAGTGACATCTTCATTATAAATGCAGATACTTTGAAAACATTGGTAAACTGAGATTACGCAAAACAGCGAAAATAGCATGTGGTGTAACGGGCGACAGATTACATTTGATGGACAAAACATGTATCGACGTCACATTCCGAGGAGAGACACGTGAAGCAAAATTATTCATCTGTTTGGTACAGATTGGCTAGAACTATTCAATTTATGGTACTTCCCCGTAAATCTTTACTGCAATAAAATAAATGGTTGTCACGTTAAAAACAAGTCTACAGAAGAAGTGAAGGAAAAATTGGAAAAAAAATGTTCCTGCAAGTGTTATTTAAAAGAGTGTTAAGAGAAGCAGTAAATGAATCAAAATGTCATTAACTGCGGTTGACCAGCGTGTTTATTCTTCCTGTTTTGTCATCCATTTTGTGGGGGAAGGGCAGCTCAACTGAATTTATTTTTCTGTCAAAAGTTGTTTGCATTTTCCCCGTCACCATTGGAGAAAGCCCAGCAGAACATGGTGAGGCCTATATGTGAAAGAGGGGAGAGATCGAGGCTCAAATACAAAATGCTTTAGGTTCTGTCTAATGACACACATAAATACATTCTTATATATTTATGATGATGATGATGATGATATTACAGTACAGCTTTTGAAAAAATACAATAAAAGTAACGAGAACAGAATACATCCTCTTCATCACCTTCATCTCCATCACCACCACCACCACCACCACCCGTGTGCGATAGAATTTGTGGAGTTAGATATTCTATGGCTTGACGCCTTTCTGTCACCAACCCTCACCTCGTTCCAAGGGAGGTAACTATTTCTGCATTTTACAAAACATCACAAACTATTAGAAACAAAGGACACTGCTTGCATAACAGGGACACTCGTTTACAGCTAAGAAATAATGTAAAGGCAAGGAGACACACACACATATGTGTGACAGGCTTATCTCATTTACTGCCTGTCAGACTCAATCACAGAGCTTTGATTGGCCTAAGGCTATAGTTAAAGACACTTGCTCAAGGTGCCATACATTGAGACCGAACCTAAATCAAGGTAATTAAAAGTAATAGCATCAGAAGCAGTATTAATACCAAAAGCAATCTTTATATCCAACTAAATGTGGATGTTGTGTTAGAACACCAAATACTGCCTTATTTACCTTGAGAGGACCTCTCATATGGATGCACGGTCCATAAAGGCACTCATATTTATTTGTTGGTAGATGTCAGTCATCTGCTACAGGCACCAGAACTGCCAGATCATGTATTTTCACTCTGCTCAGGTTCATCAGTGACAGACACCCTGTAGCAACATAACAGCGAAATCTCCCTGTCAACGATATATAGACAGTGATGTCACAAATAGCCTGAAGGCTTATTAAAGATAATTAATAGCAACAGAAGCAGTGTTAATACCAAAGGCATTCTTTATGTCCATATGCTGTAATGAAGAAATAGGGGAAATTCCTGTCCACTGTAGAACTGTTTTTGAAGTTCTTTCTTTTCCTTTGTCATCTCTCTTATGAATGACCATGACCCTAATTGTTGGACCTCCTCCACCTCCTCCTTCTTGCTTATAATATCAAAAAATAATTACCTTGTACTCTGCTTTTGTTGCTCAAATATTCTTGGCTACACAAGATGCACCAAAGAACCTCAACTTCAACATTCTTGATAGACATTTCAACAGCAAACACAAGACTCAGCAGTTTTAATGAGAATTGTGAGTGGAGAGAAGAAACAATACAACTTCAGCTACATGAAGACACCATTGCCACATGTTTAACTTCGCTAACACCACATCAGTGGTTCGTGTGGAAGGTTTTTCTGCCGCATCCACTGCAATACCATGTCTCCCAGTAGACTGGAAGGTCGTGGATGGAATATCTTTGATCTGAGTGACAAAGTAATTTTCCTCATTTCCTTATTACTGATTAGAAAGAAATCATTAAATATTTTAAATATTTTGTTTGTCTTTTGTTAAATTAAATCTCTTCTCTTTAAAAAAAGCAAAAAATTAAACAAAAATGATTCTCATGGTTTTAAATTTTACAGAAATTTGAAGAATATCTCCAAAATAAAGCCGAAAATGAAGGAATGATGGATAAACAGGAAAAGGAAAGATTTCATTCAAAAGGTAAACAATTTGTTTGTTGATATTGAATATTATGGTGTTTTGTCACACCGTCTCTATTAAACACTGTTTATTATATATGATTAATGTTATTATCATTCCCTGCCGGTGGCACGATAAAAGCACCACCCGACTGTGGCCGTTGCCAGCACCGCCCCGACTGGCCTCCGTGCTGGTGGCACATAAAAAGCACAATCCGATCTTGGCCGTTGCCAGCCTTGCCTGGCCCCTGTGCCGGTGGACGTAAAAAGCACCATCTGTCCGTGGCTGTTTGCCAGCCCCGTCTGGCACCTGTGCCGGTGGCACGTAAAAGCAGCCACTACACTCACGGAGTGGTTGGCGTTAGGAAGGGCATACAGCAATAGAAACACTGCCAGATCAGACTGGGCCTGGTGCAGCCTTCTGGCTTCCCAGACCCCAGTTGAACGGTCCAACCCATGCTAGCATGGAAAGCGGACACTAAATAATGATGATGATTATTATTAATTATTAATGATTAATGATTCTCATTATTATTATTATTATTATTATTATTATTATTATTATGATTGCTATTATTGATATAGATGTCGCACAGTATACAATATCGTGAGATTGTTGATTGAAGATATTGTGTCTACCGGGGGTTTGCAGTGTTTGTCAAGTCACAAGAAGGACCTCAGGCAGACAATACTTTACACAATTCCAAGTAATGCTGACTTTTGCAATACATCTAGATTGCAGGGTATCTCTAAGGACTTCAGATGTTTTTTCAGATTGGATGGTATTGAACCCAATGCTACGATGACAATAGGGATAACCTTTATGTTCGACTCTTGTACCTGCCACATCTTAGCAATCTCAATTCTCAGGTTTCCATATTTATCAACCTTTTTCTCTTTATTTCATGATGATGTGTTGATCTCCTGGCCCTGCCAAATCGATTATTTGGCACTTTTGTTTGTCCCTCCTAAAGGTTTCTATATCTGGCCTTCAGTTCTCTAACACTTTGTCTGTCTGGAAATCAAAGTCCCAGAGGATTTTTGCCTTCCCCTTTTCGTTCATCACCTTTTCTGGTGTATGTTGGTACCAAGCACCATAACCTCATATCCATACTTATGGCATAGTAGCCAGTGGAGGTTTTGGGCTACTTTGTCGTGTCTACGCATGTACTCTTCCTGCGCATGACTTTCTCAAGCACTAACAGTGAGTCACACTTTCACACCCTCTTCCTAGACATTCTGCAGAGGTCCGTTGCTCTTGTGTGGTATATATTCTTTTCCACTGAGTCCTAGGCCCAAATGATTAGGCTTTCAATATTTTTTATTAGGTCACCCTCTATGATGCTTCTTTGTCTTTTAATTTGTTGGTTCCACAGTGGAACTGACCATGTAATTCCATACGGAGTAGGGTTTCTTCTCTCTCGTCGGCTGTTCGTGATCAGAATTCATGTTTACCTCAAGTTCCTGTGTTATCAGGTGCAGCTGCAGCAGGTCTGCCAGTACCACTGCCAACATCATCATCATCATCGTTTAACATCTGTTTTCTAAGCATGCATGGATTGGACAGTTGACAGGAGCCGGCAAGGTGGAAAATAACTACCCTTCGCTACTCTGTCTGTTTTGGCAGGAATTTTACAGCTGGATGCACTTCCTAACACCAACCACTCAGCAGAGTGGACTCAGTACATTTTACGTGGAACTAGCACAACAAAGTTAGTTTTGGCATTATTTTTGCAGCTAGATGCCCTTCCAAATGCAAGCCATTTCACAATGTGCAGTGGATGCTTTTTACATGGCACCAGTGCTGGCAGGGTCACCAAGATAATGAATTATGAGAGGGGCAAGGCATTTGATGAGGAGAGCTTGTGTCAGATGATAAAAGGTTAGAGTGTGACAGAGAGACAGAAAGAGGGGTCTTGCCATAACAGAGAGGGCATTGGAGGAGGTGATCCAGTAGTAGATGATGAAATGTTAGAGTGTGACAGAGAGACAGAAAGAGGGGTCTTGCCATAACAGAGAGGGCATTGGAGGAGGTGATCCAGTAGTAGATGATGAAATGTTAGAGTGTGACAGAGAGACAGAAAGAGGGTTCTTGCCATAACAGAGAGGGCATTGGAGGAGGTGATCCAGTAGTACATGATGAAATGTTAGAGTGTGACAGAGAGACAGAAAGAGGGGTCTTGCCATAACAGAGAGGGCATTGGAGGAGGTGATCCAGTAGTAGATGATGAAATGTTAGAGTGTGACAGAGAGACAGAAAGAGGGGTCTTGCCATAACAGAGAGGGCATTGGAGGTGGTGATCCAGTAGTAGATGATGAAATGTTAGAGTGTGACAGAGAGACAGAAAGAGGGTTCTTGCCATAACAGAGAGGGCATTGGAGGAGGTGATCCAGTAGTACATGATGAAATGTTAGAGTGTGACAGAGAGACAGAAAGAGGGGTCTTGCCATAACAGAGAGGGCATTGGAGGAGGTGATCCAGTAGTAGATGATGAAATGTTAGAGTGTGACAGAGAGACAGAAGAGGGGTCTTGCCATAACAGAGAGGGCATTGGAGGTGGTGATCCAGTAGTAGATGATGAAATGTTAGAGTGTGACAGAGAGACAGAAAGAGGGGTCTTGCCATAACAGAGAGGGCATTGGAGGTGGTGATCCAGTAGTAGATGATGAAATGTTAGAGTGTGACAGAGAGACAGAAAGAGGGGTCTTGCGATAACAGAGAGGGCATTGGAGGTGGTGATCCAGTAGTAGATGATGAAATGTTAGAGTGTGACAGAGAGACAGAAAGAGGGGTCTTGCCATAACAGAGAGGGCATTGGAGGTGGTGATCCAGTAGTAGATGATGAAATGTTAGAGTGTGACAGAGAGACAGAAAGAGGGGTCTTGCCATAACAGAGAGGGCATTGGTGGAGGTGATCCAGTAGTAGATGATGAAATGTTAGAGTGTGACAGAGAGACAGAAAGAGGGGTCTTGCCATAACAGAGAGGGCATTGGAGGTGGTGATCCAGTAGTACATGATGAAATGTTAGAGTGTGACAGAGAGACAGAAAGAGGGGTCTTGCCATAACAGAGAGGGCATTGGAGGAGTGATCCAGTAGTAGATGATGAAATGTTAGAGTGTGACAGAGAGACAGAAAGAGGGGTCTTGCCATAACAGAGAGGGCATTGGAGGTGGTGATCCAGTAGTAGATGGTGAAATGTTAGAGTGTGACAGAGAGACAGAAAGAGGGGTCTTGCCATAACAGAGAGGGCATTGGAGGTGGTGATCCAGTAGTAGATGATGAAATGTTAGAGTGTGACAGAGAGACAGAAAGAGGGGTCTTGCCATAACAGAGAGGGCATTGGAGGTGGTGATCCAGTAGTAGATGATGAAATGTTAGAGTGTGACAGAGAGACAGAAAGAGGGGTCTTGCCATAACAGAGAGGGCATTGGTGGAGGTGATCCAGTAGTAGATGATGAAATGTTAGAGTGTGACAGAGAGACAGAAAGAGGGGTCTTGCCATAACAGAGAGGGCATTGGAGGTGGTGATCCAGTAGTACATGATGAAATGTTAGAGTGTGACAGAGAGACAGAAAGAGGGGTCTTGCCATAACAGAGAGGGCATTGGAGGAGGTGATCCAGTAGTAGATGATGAAATGTTAGAGTGTGACAGAGAGACAGAAAGAGGGGTCTTGCCATAACAGAGAGGGCATTGGAGGTGGTGATCC
>NC_042997.1:205730282-205764744 GCF_006345805.1 Octopus sinensis | reverse complement strand
GCTCAACTGGTACTTATTTTATTGACCATAAACATCACTGGAATTTTGGTTTCAAATTTTGGCACAAGGCCAGCAATTTCAGGAGAGTGACTAAGTCAATTACATCAACCCCAGTGCTCAACTGGTACTTATTTTATTGACCATAAACATCACTGGAATTTTGGTTTCAAATTTTGGCACAAGGCCAGCAACTTCAGGAGAGTGACTAAGTCAATTACATCATCCCCAGTGCTTAACTGGTACTTATTTTATTGACCATAAACATCACTGGAATTTTTGTTTCAAATTTTGGCACAAGGCCAGCAATTTCAGGAGAGTGACTAAGTCAATTACATCAACCTCAGTGCTTAACTGGTACTTATTTTATTGACCATAAACATCACTGGAATTTTGGTTTCAAATTTTGGCACAAGGCCAGCAATTTCAGGAGAGTGACTAAGTCAATTACATCAACCCCAGTGCTTAACTGGTACTTATTTTATTGACCATAAACATCACTGGAATTTTGGTTTCAAATTTTGGCACAAGGCCAGCAATTTCAGGAGAGTGACTAACTCAATTACATCAACCCCAGTGCTTAACTGGTACTTATTTTATTGACCATAAACATCACTGGAATTTTGGTTTCAAATTTTGGCACAAGGCCAGCAATTTCAGGAGAGTGACTAAGTCAATTACATCAACCCCAGTGCTCAACTGGTACTTATTTTATTGACCATAAACATCACTGGAATTTGGTTTCAAATTTTGGCACAAGGCCAGCAATTTCAGGAGAGTGACTAAGTCAATTACATCAACCCCAGTGTTTAACTGGTACTTATTTTATTGACCATAAACATCACTGGAATGTTGGTTTCAAATTTTGGCACAAGGCCAGCAATTTCAGGAGAGTGACTAAGTCAATTACATCAACCCCAGTGCTCAACTGGTACTTATTTTAGTGACCATAAACGTCAATGGAATTTTGGTTTCAAATTTTGGCACAAGGCCAGCAATTTCAGGAGAGTGACTAAGTCAATTACATCAACCCCAGTGCTTAACTGGTACTTATTTTATTGACCATAACATCACTGGAATGTTGGTTCAAATTTTGGCACAAGGCCAGCAATTCAGGAGAGTGACTAAGTCAATTACATCAACCCCAGTGCTTAACTGGTACTTATTTTATTGACCATAAACATCACTGGAATTTTGGTTTCAAATTTTGGCACAAGGCCAGCAATTTCAGGAGAGTGACTAAGTCAATTACATCAACCCCAGTGCTCAAATGGTACTTATTTTATTGACCATAAACATCACAGGAATGTTGGTTTCAAATTTTGGCACAAGGCCAGCAATTTCAGGAGAGTGACTAAGTCAATTACATCATCCCCAGTGCTCAACTGGTACTTATTTTATTGACCATAAACATCACTGGAATGTTGGTTTCAAATTTTGGCACAAGGCCAGCAATTCCAGGAGAGTGACTAAGTCAATTACATCAACCCCAGTGCTTAACTGGTACTTATTTATTGACCATAAACATCACTGGAATTTTGGTTTCAAATTTTGGCACAAGACAGCAATTTCAGGAGAGTGGCTAAGTCAATTACATCAACCCCAGTGCTTAACTGGTACTTATTTTATTGACCATAAACATCACTGGAATTTTGGTTTCAAATTTTGGCACAAGGCCAGCAATTTCAGGAGAGTGACTAAGTCAATTACATCAACCCCAGTGCTTAACTGGTACTTATTTTATTGACCATAAACATCACTGGAATTTTGGTTTCAAATTTTGGCACAAGGCCAGCAATTTCAGGAGAGTGACTAAGTCAATTACATCAACCCCAGTGCTCAACTGGTACTTATTTTATTGACCATAACATCACTGGAATGTTGGTTTCAAATTTTGGCACAAGGCCAGCAATTTCAGGAGGAGAGTGACTAAGTCAATTACATCAACCCAGTGCTCAACTGGTACTTATTTTATTGACATAAACATTACTGGAATTTTGATTTCAAATTTTGGCACAAGGCCAGCAATTTCAGGAGAGTGACTAAGTCAATTACATCATCCCCAGTGTCAACTGGTACTTATTTTATTGACCATAAACATCACTGGAATGTTGGTTTCAATTTTGGCACAAGGCCAGCAATTCAGGAGATTGATAAGTCAATTACATCAACCCAGTGCTCAACTGGTACTTATTTTATTGACCATAAACATCACTGGAATTTTGGTTTCAAATTTGGCACAAGGCCAGCAATTTCAGGAGAGTGACTAAGTCAATTACATAACACCCCAGTGTAACTGGTACTTATTTTATTGACCATAACATCACTGGAATTTTGGTTTCAAATTTTGGCACAAGGCCAGCAATTTCAGAGAGAGAGTGACTAAGTCAATTACATCAACCTCAGTGCTCAACTGGTACTTTTTTTATTGACCATAAACATCACTGGATTTTGGTTTCAAATTTGGCACAAGGCCAGCAATTCAGGAGAGTGACTAAATCAATTACATCAACCCCAGTGCTCAACTGGTACTTATTTTATTGACCATAAACATCACTGGAATGTTGGTTTCAAATTTTGGCACAAGACCAGCAATTTCAGGAGAGTGACTAAGTCAATTACATCAACCCCAGTGCTTAACTGGTACTTATTTTATTGACCATAAACATCACTGGAATGTTGGTTTCACATTTTGGCACAAGACCAGCAATTTCAGGAGAGTGACTAAGTCAATTACATCAACCCCAGTGCACAACTGGTACTTATTTTATTGACCATAAACATCACTGGAATTTTGGTTTCAAATTTTGGCACAAGGCCAGCAATTCCAGGAGAGTGACTAAGTCAATTACATCAACCCCAGTGCACAACTGGTACTTATTTTATTGACCATAACATCACTGGAATGTTGGTTTCAATTTTGGCACAAGGCCAGCAATTCAGGAGAGTGACTAAGTCAATTACATCAACCCCAGTGCTGAACTGGTACTTATTTTATTGACATAAACATCACTGAATTTTGGTTTCAAATTTTGGCACAAGGCCAGCAATTTGGAGAGTGGCTAAGTCAATTACATCAACCCCTGCTCAACTGGTACTTATTTTATTGACCATAAACATCACTGGAATTTGGTTTCAAATTTTGGCACAAGGCCAGCAATTTCAGGAGAGTGGCTAAGTCAATTACATCAACCCAGTCCTCAACTGGTATATTTTATTGACCATAAACATCACTGGAATGTTGGTTTCAAATTTTGGCACAAGGCCAGCAATTCCAGGAGAGTGACTAAGTCAATTACATCAACCCCAGTGCTCAACTGGTACTTATTTTATTGACCATAAACATCACTGGAATGTTGGTTTCAAATTTTGGCACAAGGCCAGCAATTCCAGGAGAGTGACTAAGTCAATTACATCAACCCCAGTGCTTAACTGGTACTTATTTTATTGACCATAAACATCACTGGAATTTTGGTTTCAAATTTTGGCACAAGACCAGCAATTTCAGGAGAGTGGCTAAGTCAATTACATCAACCCCAGTGCTGAACTGGTACTTATTTTATTGACCATAAACATCACTAGAATTTTGGTTTCAAATTTTGGCACAAGACCAGCAATTTCAGGAGAGTGGCTAAGTCAATTACATCAACCCCAGTGCTCAACTGGTACTTATTTTATTGACCATAAACATCACTGGAATTTTGGTTTCAAATTTTGCACAAGGCCAGCAATTTCAGGAGAGTGACTAAGTCAATTACATCAACCCCAGTGCTCAACTGGTACTTATTTTATTGACCAAAACATCACTGGAATTTTGGTTTCAAATTTTGACACAAGGCCAGCAATTTCAGGAGAGTGGCTAAGTCAATTACATCAACCCAGTCCTCAACTGGTACTTATTTTATCGACCCCAAAGGATAAGAGACAAAGTCAACGCTGGTAGAATTTGAACTCTAAGTGTAAAGTTTAATGAAATGCCACAAAGCATTCAGCCTGGCATGATAACTATTCTGCCATTTCACCACCTTAATCACTGAAATAATTATGAAAACATTGCTACTACAACAATGGTTCATTATAGCAATTATCAACTCTTACCGGCTAATGTGATGTTATTATCATCATTATCATTATTATTATTATTATTATTATTATTCAGTAGTTTTATTTTTATAGCGTGCTTTCACTTCACTACCGAGCGCAGCTCTGTGTGCCTTGGGTACGTGCTGTGATTTGTTGTGATGCTCTGATGGTTATTGTATGGAAAGTGTTCTGCGTAGGATGTGTGCAGTGCCTAGTAGTGCAATTTTCTGTATGTTATATGTGTTTGTAAGTCCTGGTGTTTTTATTATGTATTTGTCTGAAAATTTATTATAATTATTATTATTATTATTATTATTATTATTATTATTATTATTGTTATTGTCATTATTATTAAGTGAGAGAGTAGTGCATGCCATCTAAGTGACACTGGGGTAAAATATATGAAGCCCAGTGTACCCATCATAACTACCCGTCTGATAAGGGTACACTAGGCACATGCATCACAACCATATGTGCGCGACATGGTGATCTCATATCAAGATCAACAGTGCATGACCCTTGCAGGTGGGGCCCAGTTACAATTTTCTTCTGGTTGAGTAACCCATCCTGCTCAAAAGGTCCCTGAATAAGGGTCATTTAAGGATGCTGAATGAAACACCCATGTTTCCAGAGGTGAATTATTCAAACCCCAAAGAATCCCTCTCAACACATGGCTATGATACTCCCCTACTAATTCTGCTTGTGATCAGAGATGCACATATCATCAGCCACTAAGGGACATGGTCAACTGGTTAAGGTCAAAATACTGACAAGCAAATCCGTGGTATTGAGCAGAATATTTGCTGTAGTCCATCTTTTATACCAAGACAAAACAATGTACATGATAACACTTCCAATCAGTTAAGATCAGAAGCCATGGGAGGCACTGCATCAGCAGTACCAGGCAGTGGTATTATTATTATTATTATTATATTATTGTTGTTGTTGTTATTATTATTATCTATTATTATTATTATTATTATTATTTTATTATTATTATTTTTATTATTATTATTATTTTTATTATTATTATTATTATTATTATTATTATTATTATTATTATCATTATTATCATTATTATCATTATTTTTTATTATTATCATTATTATTATTTATTATTATTATCATTATTATTATTGAGTGAGAGAGCAGTGCATGCCATCAAAATGACACTGGAGAAAAATATATGAAGTCCAGTATAGCAATCATGACTACCTGTCTGATAAGGGTACACCAGACACATGCATCACAACCACAAGTGCACAACATGGTGATCTCATATCAAGACAAACAGCACATGACCTTGCAGGTTTCCAGAGGTGAATTATTCAGAAATGCACATATCATCAGCCCCTAAGGGACATTCTCAACTGGTGAAGGTCAAACAACAGACAAACAAATCTGTGGTATCGAGCAGAATATTTGCTGTAGCCCATCTTTTATATCTCTAAGGTGCCTATTATAGCTTTTTGATGGAATAAGAATATAATTATTGACCTCTATTTCTGACTCTGAGAAAATCAACTGTGAAGGTCATCCTCATCATCATCATCATCATCGTTTAACGTCTGCTTTCCATGCTGGCATGGGTTGGACAGTTTGACTGGGGACTGGCAAGCCAAGAGGCTGCACCAGACTCCAATCTGATCTGGCAGAGTTTCTACAGCTGGATGCCCTTCCTAATGCCAACCACTCTGAGAGTGTAGTGGGTACTTTTACATGCCAC
This sequence comes from Octopus sinensis, assembly GCF_006345805.1. Lineage (NCBI taxonomy): Eukaryota > Metazoa > Mollusca > Cephalopoda > Octopoda > Octopodidae > Octopus > Octopus sinensis. Next base: position 205,758,938 of record NC_042997.1, on the reverse strand, counting down.
TGGCATGAGGAGCCAGTCAGGTAGTATTGGCAACGGCGAAGCTCAAATGGTGTTTTTTATGTGCCACCTGCACAGGAGCCAGTAAAGCGATGCTGGAAATGATCATGCTCGAATGGTGCTTTTTACGGGAACCAGTCAGCAGCCCTGGCAATGATCATGCTCGGATGAGGAAAATATACACAACAAATGTTACAAAAGCAGAAAGCCTGAGCAAAAGGCATACAAAAAACAATGAACACTACATAATTTGAAGATACAGCCAAAAAACAACATGATGGCTGAAAATGTTAACAACAGTTCAAAATAAAACTTTAGAAAATCAAGAAAGCATGTAAGAGTATCAGTAATCAAATGTTTTCTTTGTTTTTGGCAAAATTATTTTACTTCACTTTTAAAATTTTAATTTTCAGTTAGTTAACTATTTGTCGGTTATTTTCCTTAAACCTAAGTTTTCCTCAAATAAATGCAGATGTCATAGAGTTAATCAAAAGAAAATGAATATCATCTTTATAGCATTGTATTAATAATAAACTAACAAAAATAAATCTTTATTTCAAAAATCTTAAAACAATTTTTCTTTGATATGTGGGAATTTATGATAAAGCATCAGATTATTTTTATCAAATTTTATTTTAGCTGCAGTATTTTAAGCTGTTTTCCCTTACTTTAGACTTATTTCTTGGGTGAAATATGTCTAATCAGTATTGAATGGTTGGCTTATTTGAATATTTTATTTAATTAGCAACTCATTCAAATTCTATTTTAGTTGCAATGTTTTAAGCTCTTCTTTTTAGGCTTACTTCTTGTCTTTTATTTTTCCAGGTTTATTAAATACTTAAGAATATTGTTATCCCTTGCTCTCATTTTTCATTCTAGTTCAATATAGTCCTCCAGACCATAAAAGAGGAATTCAATATGGGATGCCCATGGGAATGACTTTATGTTGATGACCTTGCTCTTATTGCAGAACCTATAGCAGAATTTGAGAAGAAATTCCATGAAAGCAAAACCTGGAGTTAAAGGACCTTAAAGTTAACATGCCTGGCCAGTACCTGTCAAACCATCCAAACCATGCCAGCATGGAAGACGGATGTTAAACAATAATGATGATGTTTGGACTCTCAAAATGTGTGATGGTGGTGATGAAATGAGGAAAGCTTGCCAGGACAGAAATGCCAAGTTGTGAAATGATGAAGGTATTAGAACCTCAATGCAGTTACAAATATCTAGGAATGCTTGAGACAGATGGAATTAAATACAACAATATGGAGAAAAGACAAAGAAAGAGTACCTGTGGTGAGTAACAAAAATATTGGCTTCAAATTTGAATGCCAGAAACAAAATTTCAGCAAAAAACTTGCACACAGTTGCAGTAGTTCAGTATGGCTCTGGAATCCTGAAGTGGACAAAAGAGAACCTAAAGGAGATGGACAGGAAGTCAAGAAAGCTCTTAACGATGCATGGAGCCCATCATCCTCTTGCAGACACTGATCACTCATACATGAAGAGAGGAAAATGGAGAAAGAGGACTGATAAGTGTGGAAGACTGCATACGTACCAAATTCCAGAGCTTAATGAGATACGTAACCCAAAGTAAGGAAACCTTGCTAGACACAGTTAGGAACGAGAGAATATCGAAAGCAGAGAAAAAAAGGGGAAAAAAAAGAAAAACATTATGCAACAAGGGATTACACAATCAATTTGAGAAAACCATAACAGAAGACACTGGAAAAAGTAGGTGGGATGGGCAGAAGAAAGGAACACTAAAGAAAGAGACTGAGAGCAGCACCATACTGGCAATGCAAGACCAAGCTTTGGCCACGAACTGCAGGGTCAATCTTTAGGAATGAGCAAGTGTCTCTGCTGTGCTACATCTGTAAAAGAGTGGATGAAACCATTACCCATATTATAAATGAATGCCCTAAACTTACTCATAATCACTACAAGATGTGACAACATGATCAGTACCGAAAGAGCTATATTAGGAACTGTGCGAAAAGTGGAGTCTAGAGAGAATGTGGTATGAACACAAACTGGCAGAGTTGGAAACTTGAAAAATCCTCTAGGATTTCCCAATCCAAACAGAATAGGCACTAGGGTATAACATTCTTACATTCTTATTCAGTCTAAAGGCGACAATAGATGGCTGAGGAAATCATCATCATCATCATTTAATGTCCGTTTCCATGCTGGCATGGGTTGGATGGTTTGACTGGAGCCTAGGAAGCCATGGAGACTGCACCAGGCTCCAGTCTGATCTGGCAGTGTTTCTACAGCTGGATGCCCTTCCTCACGCCAACCAATCCATGAGTGTAGTGGGTGCATTTTACGTGCCACTGATCAGTTGCTGTATTTTATGTGCCACTTGCATGGAAGCCAGTCAAGGCAGCACTGGCATCGGCAACATTTTCCGGGTCTTCCCAGTTACAGCATACCACCAGAGGCCTCAGTTTTTCATCATTGTCTCTGTGAGGCTCAACATTCAAAGGTCATGCTTAACCACCTCATCCTATGTCTTCCTGGATCTCCCTCTACCCCGGATTCCTTCAGCTGTTTGGGAGTAGCACTTCTTCACACATCTCTCCTCATCCATCCATAGTACATGACCATACCAGTGCAATTGTCTCTCTTGCACGCCACATCAGATGCTTCTTATGTCCAGCATTTCTCTCAGGGCGCTTACACTTTGTCATTCATGGACACTGTCATTACACATCCAGTGGATCATGTTAGCTTCATTTCTTTCGCGCCTATGCATGTCCTCCGCAGTCACAGCCCATGATTCACTGCCATGAAGCATGGCAGTTCACAAACATGCATCGTACAATCTACCTTTCACTCTGAGCGAGAGACCCTTTGTCGCCAGTAGGGGGAGAAGCTTCCTTAACTTTGCCCAGGCAATTCTTATTCTAGTGGTAACACTCTCTGAGCATCCATCCCTGCTACTAACTTGGTCACCTAGGTAGCAGAAACTATCAACTACTTCTAGTTCCTCTCCAAGGAGTGTAATGGAATCTGTTTTCTGAATATCAATGGTGTCTATTGCCCCTGTGCATCTGCCGCACACGAAAGCTATCTTCTCGGTTAATTTTCCTTTGATATTGCTGCACCTCTTATGTGTCCATAGCTTACAATGGGTACATCTTATGGAGTTTCTACCTACACCTTTTCTACAGATTGAGCAGGGCCACCTACCTGAAGGGGTGTGTGATGTGTTCACCTTCCTACTTACAATAACTTTGGTCTTTGCTACATTGACTCTAAGGCCTTTTGATTCTAAACCTAGCTTCCACACACGAAATTTCTTTTCTAGTTCCAGTAGTGATTCTGATATGAGGTCATCAACATAGAGGAGCTCCCAGGGGCATCCCATCATGAAATCCTCTGTTATTGCTTGAAGGACTATAATGAATAAAAGGGGACTGAGGGCTGAACCTTGGTGGACCCCTACTTCTACCCAGAATTCTTCACTATACTAACCTTACTAACGGCCCCTCTGTATAAGGCCTGTACAGCCCTTATTAACCATTCGTCAATCTCCAGTTTCCGCATCACCCACCAGATAAGGGATTGGGGGACCCCGTCAAAGGCTTTCTCCAAATTTGTTTGAAATGAGGATATTTTTGCACCACATGCTGGTAACTTTCTTTCAACACTTTTGAAATGCCAGTGAAATTTCGATGCCAGTTAATCACTAAAGGAATTCTGTCATCAATTGTATTGTGTTTGCTAAAATTATGCATGAAGGTTTGACTATCTTTGCTAAGCTTAGCTATTTCATTTGCTATTTCCTTTAATCATGATGATTTACTATAACCGCAGTTGACATAATGATGTACAAAAGCATTTGCATGTTTCCAGTAATCCCCTATCATCATCATCGTTTAATGTCTGCTTTCCATGCTAGCATGGGCTGGACGATTTGACTGAGGACTAGTGAGCCAGATGGCTGCACTAGGTTCCAATCTGATCTGGCAGAGTTTCTACTGCTGGATGCCCTTCCTAATGCTAACCACTCTGAGAGTTTAGTGGGTGCTTTTATGTTCCACCAGCACGAGAGCCAGTCAGGTGGTACTGGCAACGACCTCGCTCAAATAGTGCTTTTTATGTGCCACCTGCACAGGAGCCAGTCCAGCGACACTGGCAATGACCTCGCTCAAATGTTTTTTCATGTGCCACCAGCACCGGCCCTGACGGCATACACCCACGGGTTATCAAAGCGTTGGCTCCGGTCATCTGCAAGCCCTTAACACGTCTATTCAATATGTCATTGGTGACAGGTGTCATACCTGCGGACTGGAGAACAACAATAATCTGCCCAATTTTCAAGAAAAGGAGTCACGAAGACCCGCTTAACTACCAACCAGTTTCCCTTACATCAATAACCAGCAAGATGTTCAAAACCATCCTTAAGAAAAGTATGATGCTCCACCTCCAAAACACAGCCTCTATCTCTGATTCCCAACACGGCTTCATGCCGAAGAGATCATGCTTGACCAACTTACTGGTAATGGAAGAATTGGTGACGCGCATCCTCGATGATAGTGATGCTGTTGACATCATTTTATTGGACTTTGCCAAAGCTTTTGACTCGGTAAACCACCGCCTATTACTTGTCAAGCTTCAAGCATATAGTTTCCATCCAGATATTGTACGATGGGTTGGTGCCTTCCTCTCAGATTGCTCCTTCCAAGTCCACGTTAATGGTTCACAGTCCGACGTCTCCAGTGCAAGAAGTGGCGTGCCTCAAAGTTCAGTGCTTGGGCCCTTATTGTTCTTAGTCTTCATAAATGACTTGCCCGACGACCTCACACAACACACCGATGATGTCAAACTGGTCGCTCCTCGCGGTGATATAGAGGATCGTCGTCGATGCCTCCACCAAATTTGGAGACGGTCTAACGAATGGGACCTGTGTCTGAACGTGTCAAAGTGCTGTCATCTGCCTGTTGGCTCTCCTCCTGCAACTCAACTTGATTTAGAGCTGGGTCGTCTGCTGCTGGAGAGGACCGATCAGGTAAAGGACCAGGATATCTTGGTGGATTCCTTCTTTTTGCCTTCAGCCCAGTGCGTTCATGCTGCCAACAAAGCACGCGGAATTCTGTTCTTGATTCGACGGTCATTCGGAATGCTCACAGCAGCCATATTCCTACCGCTCTATGTCATGCTGGTGAGACCCATATTGGAGTATGGGATTCAAGCCTCTTCTTCTTATCTCCTCAAAGACATACATCATCTTGAAAGAGTCCAGAAGCTGGCTACCCACATGGTTCTTGGTCTCAAGAATTTGTTTTATGAAGAAAGGCTGAAGACGCTTGACCTTTATTCTCTAGAAAAACGACGACGCCGTGGAGATCTCATTCTTGCTCACAACATCATAAGCGGAAAGTGTAACCTCTCCAAAGAGCTGTTCTTCACTCCTGCTCCAGAGCATCGGCTGTGGGGTCATTCCGAAAAGCTCTATCTGCGACGATTTCATCTCAATCGAAGGAGAGGGGCTTTCTCCGTCCGGGTTGCAGATCCGTGGAATAAGCTGCCAGATGAGATGGTGAAGATGCCGACAACCGCTTGGTTCAAAGTCTCCCTTGACCTCAAGTGGCCTAAACTCTTTACATGAACACCACCCTGTACATAACTCCTTTTCCCCCTACATGGCCTTGCTTTTTGCTTTTTGAGCCAAAAAATTAACTAACTAACTAAATGCTAGTAAGGTAATGCAGGTAACGACCATGCTCGAATGGTGTTTTTAGTGTGCCATCGGCATGGAGGCCAGCTTGTTGCTCTGGCAACAATTTCACTCATATGGTACTCTTAGCTCTCCACTAGCATGGATGCCAGTCATCGAATTTGATTTCGATTTTGATTTCACTTGCCTCAACAGGTCTTCGCAAGCAGAGTTTAGTGTCCAATGAAGGAAAGGCATGCATAAGTGGACTGGTTACACCCCTGGCATAGGCCAGGGGTGTAACCAGTTATAGTTATAGCCACATTGCTGTAGTTGATGTGTACACTGCAAAAAAATAAATGTACGATAATGTATCATAGTATTCCTCTGGTTATATGGCCTATTGCACATGGAGCTGACTTTCCAGTTCCTTTCACTCACTTGGTTTGAAGAATGTTACATTAAACAGTGATGAAGAAGCCAAATGAGAAGAAGGTGAATACTACTCTTGTGACTAAATCAAAAGTCTGTAGTTATTTACATAGCAAGAGCTCCTTGATTTGGTGAGATCTGAACCTATCAAAGGGTGCAGTGGAAATTCTTGGTTCTAGGCTAAAAATGAGAAAGCTTTCATTACCGGGAACCTTCGTTTCTTGAAACCATCTCAGGAAACATGAGTTGTTACCATTCTTTGCTGAGGATGGAACAATGGTGTTTTGTTGCTAAGCTATTTTGAGATCAAGAGTAATCCCCCAGAATGGAGGCTGTTCATGGATTCCTCCAAAAGGAGTTTGAAGGTTGTCTTCCTACACAATGGAAATAAGTATTCCACCATTCTGTACAACTATAGGAGACATATGAAAATATAAAAAAAGTCTTTTGTTGAATATAAAATATGCAGAATACCACTGGCAAGTGTGTAGAGATTTCAAAATGATAGAGCAGAGGAAGTTCAGAGAGCTGCTACCTCTGTTGGCAACAAAAGGGTTCTCTCTCTCTCCCAAAGTGAAAGGTAGACTATATGGTGCTTGTGTGCACGTAGCAGAGCAACATGGGCTCTGAATGTAGAAGACATGCATAGACTGGAGAGAAATGAAGGCATTATGCTCCATTGGATGCGCAGCATCAGTGTGCACATACAACAAAGTGCAAATGTACTGAGAGAAAAGTTGGGAATAAGAAGAACCAGATGTAGCATGCAAAAAAGAAGACTGTGCTGGTTTGGACACATGATGCGTATGAATGAGGACAGCTGTATAAAGAAGTGCTGGTCACTGAAAGTGGAGGGTACCTGTGGAAGAGGGAGATCCAGGAAGACATGGGATGGAGTGGTGAGGACCTATCTCAGGATGTTGGGCCTCATGGAAGAAATGACAAAGGACCAAGATGTCTGGCCTTATGAGGTTCTTGTGTATCCCACCTACATATAACTACAAAAGCTTTGCACATCTTACTTCAACAAACCAATCTACATCTCCACATCTCCTCTTCCTCACATTTCCTCCTCCGTACATTATACCTGGCTCTCACTCCCCAATCCTGCCCTCACAGCCCTCTTCCTCTGTATCATTGCTATCTGGTAGCTCCTTGACTCTATATATACCCAGTTTTCACCACGCACTTCCCCTCTGCACTCCCTAATCACACTCTTTTGGCAATATCCTGCCACTTATATTGTGGCGTTCGAACTTCAAGGGTATGCCCTGGCACTTGCCACCATCTATATCTCTCTCTTCCTTTACTCAACCATCCCATTTATATTCTGATCCCCGTTCCTTTCGAGTATGTCTTTGCCATCATTTCTATCATGTTGTCTCCTTCTCCTACACTTTCCTCAGGTTGGGTAACTATGTATCTCCTTTGTGACTGCACATTCTTGATATCTCTCTCTCTCTCTCCCTCTCTCTGGTTGGGTAACCTTGTACCTCCTCCACAGCAAGACCCCTGTTTCTCTATCTCTGTCTCACTATAACTTTTCATCATCCGACACAAGATCACCTCCTCCAATGTCCCCTCCCTCTCAAAAGATTTTAGTCTTGCAAGGTAGTTGGTGACCCTGTCAGTGCAGGTGCCACTTAAAAAGCATGCAGTCCACACTGTAAAGTGGTTAACATTCAGAAGGGCATCCAGCTGTAAAAACCTTGCCAAAACTCACCCTACCTGTGCTTCTGCCATATAAAAAGCATCAAGTCTTCTGCAGGGTGGTTGGTGTTGGGAAGGGCATCCAGCTGTAAAAACCTTGCCAAAAGAGAAACAGAAGTCTGGTGCAGAGTTCTGTCAAATTGTTCCACCCATGCCAGCATGGAAGGCAGACATTCAATGATGATGATGATGATGAGACATACTTTTAGTCCATCAGGTAGACTACACAAAAATGTCCTGCTCCTTATGTGAATAGGACAGCAGAGCCAAAGAAAAGCACTAGATGATTATAAAGTAACCACAAAGAAGTTTGTTACCTGGATCCAAAAACATTTTGCACGAGCCCTTGATTGAACTAACCAAAGTATTGCTACCACTCTTGCACATCAAACTAGATTCGGTGAAACAGTTCATTAAATCTTTGCCTGTAGATGAAATGTTCTTGCAGCATCTCAGCAATATTTGTTGGTCCCCATATTCATAAAGTGATGAAAGACCCAGATTATGAGAAACCCATGAATGAATCTCAAAAACAGCAATGGGTCAGCTTCAAATGTGTTGTCAAGAACTTTTTGGGAAACAATAAGCTTTCGAATTACAAAGTCATAGTTGATACCATGTTGCAAAACTTCAAAAAAGCTTGGATGCAACATGAGTGTTAAAATGCACTTTCTTCACTCACACCTCAACTCTTTCCCAGAGAGCCTTGGCAATCTAAGTGGACTGCAGTGAGAGATTTCATCAGAACATTAAAGAAATGGATTGGAGGTACCAGTGAGGGTGGGGGTGGAATGTAAACATGTTGGTGGATTACTGCTGGACCCTAAAGAGAGAGTGAAAGCAACTACCAAGAGCTGGAATGAAATCAAAGAAAAGGAATTTTGAAAAGGAGTAAAATTGCTTTAAAGCCATAGCAGGTATATAAAAAAATATATACATAGTCAAGATGTAGGCCTACATACACTATTCATATCGTTTTTATTATTGTTCTCATCATTTGTTCTTAATCGCCTAAAAGTCTGTTACAAAAGGGAATGAATGATAAGAAAAATCATCATATCTTTGGCAGCTATTTGTGCAAAATCTGTACATGATAGGCAAAAACTAAAACATATTTGAAATCAGCATTAAAAAAATGGTTCAGAATCACCTATAACTAAACAGTCATCTTTTACTTCATTTAAAATGCAGACTTGTGTAATAATCTAGAAAATAACAACCTACTTTTTGAAGATCAGAAAAGATGCAAGAAACAAAGTAGGGTGAGAACAGAACATTTATTAATTGATAAAATGGTAATTATGATAATTAGAAATTGTAGATGCAGATTGAAAGGATTAAATGTTGTATGTCTAGATTTAAAAAAATACATAAGACACAGTACCAAACAGTTGGATTAGTAAAACAATGAGCATGTTTTGAATAGCAGAAACATGGAGAAAATGCTTAATGAACATTGGAAAACAAAATCTAAGAAAAGAGGAAATCAAAATCTCAGAAAAGTGAGCATCAGACATGGAATATTCCAAGGTGATAACTTATCTCCATTACTATTTGTATTGGCCATAACACCGCTCACTATGATACTATGAAAAGTTAAAAATTGCTTATGATTTGGGAAAAGGAAATGGTCAGATAAAATCATCTCCTTTTCATGGATGATATAAAGGTTTATGTGGAAAATGAGAAAAAACTTGAAAGTCTTATATATACCATCCGGATTTTCTCAAATGACGTGGGTATGGAATTTGGGATAGAAAAATGCGCTATATTGAAAATGACACAAGGAAGATTTGAAAGAAGCCAGGGAATTGAAATGCCAAATGGACAAACAATGAAAACGGTTGAGAAAGGACAGTGGTAAAAGTAGTAGGGAACATTGGAAACAGACGAGACAAAAAATAAAGAAATGAAACAAATTACCAGTAGGGAGTTCACAAGGAGAGTCAGAAAATTATTGCTGAATGCAAAAAAAGAAAAAAATGTTATTAAAGCAAAAAGTGCAAGAGCAGAACCTGTAATGAGATATGGAGTTGGAAATGTAGACTGGAGCAAAAACGATAGAAAGAAACTGGAGAGGAAAACTAGAAATGTATGGAGCCCACCATCCAAACCTAACAATAATAGTTGTTTACTAATTATCCCACCTTGTTAATTTGATTCCAGGATTGTAAAGAAAGGAGATGAAAAATGTTTTAAATCCAATCCCTTAAATTTGAAATGGTGAGAATTTGGAGTATCAGAACCGTAACGGTCGTGCTTATTATAATATTGGGAAGTGTAAGTAAAGATATAGACAAATGGTTGTAAGAGTTTGGAATAGGATGTCCTGTAGAGCTTCAGCAGAAAGTTTGCCTCTTAGAAACAGGAAAAACAACTACTACTACAATAATTTGATGAAGTCATTGCCCTTACTGTGAATGAATGCTCTCAACTTGCCCAAAACCAATATGAGTTGTGGTGACATGATGAGGTTATAAAAGTGTTGCATTGGAAAGTGTGAGGAAAGTTGGGGTTAGAGGGAAGCAAAACATGGTACAAACAGAAACCACAGAGTATCACAGAGTCAGAGACCTGTAAAATCTTGTGGGATTTTTCAATGCAGAATGGGCCAAGTGCTTGAGTACAACAAGCCAGGCCTGGTCGTTGTGGACAAGGTGAACCACATGTGCTCTATAACTGATGTTGCATACGCATTTGACCCACAATTAGTTAGGTGAACAAGTAGACAATCCTCTTAAATGTGCTTGACCGTGAAAGATGGAGATAGTACTAATTATTATTGGGGCCCTGGGGACAGTATCAGAAGATATTAAGAGGAAATGAGGACAGAGCGCCGAGTAGAGCTGTTACCAAATGTCTGCCTCCTTGTCACAGCCATTATCATCAAGAAAATATTACATGGCTGAACAGAAGAGATAGCATGGTACCGTAGGCTGTGGATAGCAAGCCTCCAGGAGTTCCAACAAAACTGAATTAAAACATGCTAATAACTGACTCTGATAGGTAGACTAGACAAAGAGAGGAGAGAAAAATTACTTACCACACGCCTCTTTAAAACTTATAATGTAAGTATCAGAGGTTTGTGGTTGAACTGAAGAAATATCTCCACCAAAACTTTTTTTTCTACTTCCAAAATATCTTCGAAGACTGTCAGAGCTGACATTTGAAGAAACGTTTTTCACTTGAACACTGTTTATTTCCTTAATTCTATCCACTTTTAGTTGATTTCCTTTTAAGGGGTTGTTTTGGCACATCCTCTGAACATCCTCAAAATCTGCAATAAATACAGTGAATAGAAATACATTTGGTAAAAGAATCAAATTGAAGTCAATTTACTGATGTTTTAACACATTTTACTTTAAATGATTTTGAGAATTCTTCAAATTTGGAGATTTTAGCATTAAAATGCAGTTCCAATTATTTAACAACTCCATATAGGCACAGGTGTGGCTGTGTGGTAAGATGGTTGCTTCCCAGCCATATGGTTCTGGGTTCAGTCCCACTGTGTAGCACTTGGAACAAATGTATTCTACTATAGCCTTGGGTTAACCAAAGCCTTATGAGTGGATTTGGTAGACGAAGACTGAAAGAAGCCATCTGTCTGTCTGTCCATCTGTATGTTACTGTCTCCTTGCTTGTTGTAAACGAGTGTCCCTGTTATACAAGCAGTGTCCTTCATTTCCAGTCTTCCTTAAAACATGTCTGGTCACTGGGAAACATTACCTTACTTGGAAATAGGTGAGGGTTGGCAACATGAAGGGCATCCAGCTGCAGAAATCCAACTCATCATCAAATTTTGTCCAACCCATGCAAGCATGGAAAAGTGGATTTTAAAACAGTGATGCTGATCATGATGATGATGATGATGTGTCCTTTAGTAAATGTTTACTCATCCTTAAATGTAAAAGGTATTTCTATTTAGGGATAAATAAAGTGTAAAACATAAGAAACAAAATTTGATTGAGCAGATTTATGATGAAAGACAATCCAACCACGACCATTCCAATATCTAGAATGGTAGCTTCTGTTTTGAAGAAGGCAAGGTGTAATGGGAGGGATACTTTCCTGCTATTTCTATCAGCCTGAGCAACTGTGTAAAGGTCTTCAGATCCTTAAAAGTGTGTATTTTAAGGTAGAGATGGGAATTTCAACATTTCTCGTCTGGGCTCATTCTTGTATTCTAGAATATTGTACTTTGGTTAAAGACATGACAATATCAGAGACAAGTTAGAGATGAAGTTATTTAGACAAAAAAAACAAAAAAAAAAACAAACTATTTCACTAAAAATACATATAACTACCCAACCATTTCTAAAGATATATCATCATTTAAGTTCTGTTGTCCATGCTGGCATGGGTGGACGGTTTGCCTGGGCTGGCATGCTGGAAGGCTGCATCAGACTCCAGTCTGATTTAGCATGGTTTTCTTTGGCTGAATGCCCTTCTAACGCCAACCACTCTGAGAATGTAATGGGTCCCTTTACATGCTTTGATGAATCTTCCCAAACATGACATAATACCAAAAATCTTCGTCATTGCCTCTGTGAGGCCCAACGCTCGAAAAGAATTCAGCCACTTTGCTTCCGTGAGGCCCAACATTCAAAAGATGTTCTTTATGTGCCACCAGCACAGATCCCCAAATGTCTCTTGATTTCAAATTCTGACACAAGGCCAGCAATTTGGAGGGAAGGGTTAGTTGATTGCATCAACCCCAATATTCCACCGGTACTTATTTCTTGAACCCTGCGAGGATGCAAGACTAGTAGGACAAGGAAAGAGAAGGAAGATGGGAGAGGGTCAGAGAGAGAGAGAGAGAGAGAGAGAGAGAGAGAGAGAGAGAGAGAAAGCTTGTCCAAAAGAAGTGACCAGGTTATGAGTAGTAGAGGGGATAGAGAGTGGGGGGAGTCTGCTGGGGGGAGTTGTTTGGGTTTTTACATTTGGATGCCATTCTTAATGCCAACCATTTCACAGAGAGGGCTAGGGGCATTTTAAGGGGCACCTGCACTGGTAAAGTCTCTCCTCTCATATGGTTTTTATAGCAGGATGCCCCTCCTAATGCCAACCGTTATACAGAGTGGACTGGATGCTTTATACATGGCACCAGACCCAGCAAGGTCACCAAGTAACTTGCAAAACAAAGATCCTTTGAGAGGAGGGGCTGTGGTATTGGAGGAGGTGGCTTTGTGGTGTGAGGTGATGTGTAGATACAGTATGACTGAAGGATGGAAACAGGTGTCTTGCTGTAGTGGAGTTTTGTATCCTCGTGTGTTGGAAAAATAATTCAACGAAGGACAGAAGAAAGAAACATGAGGTTAAGCACTCTCTGCCAAACGGATCACAGTCAACTGCTTGCCAACCAATCAACCGCTGACACTCGGACAGTTCTCCATTTTATAGCAATGTGCTAATCCACTTTCATTCACTTGGGTGGGGGTGGGAAGCATTCCACGACATGGAGAGACATGGTTACCCGAGTCAGAGGGAAAGAAAGAGAGAGAGAGAGAGAGAGAGAGAGAGAGAGAGAGAGAGAGAGACGGTGGTAATGTGTCAGGGTATACTCTTAAAGTATGAGGATGGGAATGTAAATGGGATAGTATTGGATTTCCCAGGGTGCATGAATAGGGGGTTCATGTGAATGCCAGCAGGAGAGGAAGGACAGGATTGCAGGGGAAGAGAGGGAGAGGTAAGCATAGTGCATGAAGAAGAGGAGCAGAGATGTAGTTTTGGTCTATTGAGGTAGGGTGTGATGAATGATTTAATGTTAGATAGGGGTGGAAGACACAGCAGTGGGGTGGGCAGGTCTTCTCAAGAACCTTCTATTACCAGAGATCACGATACATTGTCATCTTCAGATTGGCTCTCTCTTCCACACCTGCCATCCCCTTTAAGCAATCAACACTTCTATATACAGCTATTTCCATTCATACACATCACATGTCCAAACCAATGCAATCGTGTCTCTTGCAAGCAGCAATTCATTCCGCTTACAACCAACTTTTCTCTCAGCACATTTCCACTTTGTCATACATGCACACTGACGTTGCATATCCAACGGAGCATACTGCTCCCGTTCCTCTCTAGTCTATGCAGGTCTTAAGTGACCACTTGGCAAATAACTATAAAGAAGGGAAACTGAATCAGAGCATGTGTTTATTATTGGCATACTGACCCTCCCAAGACACACAAAAAATATTTTGTTTTAGAATTAAACTATATATTTCTTTTATTATTCTGTAATATGCATTACATGGTAAAGACTCAGTTTTCTTTTTGTTCTAGGTAGAAATTTTTAACAAGTTCCCTCTATCAATCAAACAAAGATGGTAAAATATTCCATTTACTTTCCCTCTTTCCAATGTTTAGAAACTGAAGGAACGGTCAAATACTGGAATCAGTTTCACTGATAAAACATCATCTCTAATATTTCTGATTTCCTGCCTGATAACCATCATTCCTGACACAAATTTCTTCCTTTCCTGATAAATGTGAGAAACCAAAAGGCAAAATCTGGGAAGAAATAAAAGATATAAACAGGTGCAGACAAGGCTGTGTGCCAAGAAGTTTGCTTCCCAACCACAGGATTCTGGGTTCAGTCCCACTGTGTGGCACTTTGGGTGAGAATCTTCTACTGTAGCCTCAGTTCGGCCGAGGCATTATGAGTGGATTTGGTAGATGGAAACTGAAAGAAGCCCAGTATGTGTGTGTGTGTGTGACTGTTTGTTATCCACCACTATTTGATGACTGGTCTCAGTATGTTTATGTTCCTATAACTTAGCAGATCAGCAAAATAGAGTGATTAAATGTTACCACGCTTAAAAAAGTGAGAAGCACTGGGGTCGATTCTTTTGACACAAAAAGATCTTCAAGGTGGTGCCCCAGCATGGCCTGAGTCATTAGACTAAAACATTTAAAACATAAAAGATATACCAATCCTATTAACAAAACAAAATTCAAGAAATCTTTTTCGGAACAAATCAAACTTGAAGAAACTTACCAATTTCATTTTCGCAATAGACAAGAAAAGTTCCAGGTTTTCTTCCAGGGAAGACATGTACAATATCTAATTTTCCTGTCTTTTCCAAAAAATCAATTAACATTTTGTCCGACATGTCTTTGGGGCCATTTGACACAATCATTGCATCTTCTTGCCAGACTAGATTTTTATACCAGTCCACATGAAATTTACAACTTCTTATATTATGGACCTTCCTTTGGACAACATTTTCTGCATCTGAAAATCAAAATAGCAGAAGAAATTGAGAATATAATGTCATTATTAATGAATGGAGGTCATGGTTGTGTTGGTTTAGAACCAGGTCAGAGACATTCCGACCATAAATACCCCCAAGTGTCCTTCCTTCTTTAAGATGTTAGGTGGTATATGAAGAAGATTTAACTGCCTTTTCTAGCAGATCAAGTCATAACTTAGAGGCCCCTTTGTTTGTTCGATAGCTTAGAGGATTATGAGGTTCCCTGTACAATTAATTGGTTCTAGTTCAATCCCACTGTCCAACAGCACCTTGAGCAAGTATCTTCTACCGCAGCCTCAAGACTGATATTTGCGACTGATATTTGGAAGAGAGAAACTGTGGACATCACAGGATTTGTGTGTGTGTGTGTGTGTGTGTGTGTGTGAGTTATCACCAAAAGGCATTACTTGGAGGAGGCAGTACTCAATGAAAAGCTTTATAACTAGCAGACCATTATGTAGATAGAGAAAGATTCTTCGGATTTGAGGTGACCTGTTGTCATCAAACATCAAAGCAACATCCCTGCTGGTTAATATAGAATGCAATAATTATGATGATGATGATGATTTCTTTTATTTGCCACAGGGGCGTCAGTGAGGGGCATTACTCAGACATTTTGCAATCTGTGGGGGGGGGGTCACATAACGGATGAAGGGAAAGAAAGCACCTGTCAATGAACCCCACAGATCCAGGATCACCCTGACCATGAAGGGCACGAGTCCTCACCCCGGTGTTGCCCTCCACTCACCAGGTGCATGCCTAAAGGAGCTTCATTCACCCTAATCATTCTTACCAGTCAGCCACCTTCCCTCTCCACCCTCAATTTCTTTTCCAAATGGAACTTTAAAAAAAAAAGGGATCTGGGTTTAACTTAAGTGGAAGGTGTCTTCCTTATTTTTTTCAGCCTCGTCCACCACACAAGCCCTTTCTCTAGGGAGAGAAACATCATCTGCCCTGCTTTGTTAAAGGTCAGTGATGGGGTAATCCTCAAAACAGACTCAACTCATAGCCAGATCCTTCCTACATGTGCCAACAGCTGTTCAACATGACTCTGCAGATCAGAAATGCTTGGACACTGTAAGAGGGCATCTCAGCCAGTCCCATCCATAGAGTTTATGCCAGCGCTGCTCCTCGGTAACCAGACCAAGAATTTCTGGAAACTACCTGTGCTAATTCCTGGCCTGAATGTCCTCCAAAGCAGACCAAATGCTTCATACTGGTCAACGCCTAATGTTTTCCTGAGAATGTCATTGCTCTTAGCCGACAATAGATTTCTATATATTGCTAACATAGAACTTCCATGACCACAATACTTGATTGGCAGTGAATGCCAGATGACATTCCAGATGCCATGACTCTAATCCTGGTCTTTTTTTTTTCTTGATCCCAGACTGCAGCTTCCACCCATCCCCCCACTTTTTCATGCTAGCATAAGTTAGACGGAGACTTTAATTTACAAAGGATTTCACAGAACAATATTCAGAGAGAGGGAACATGTGTTTCTCTATGCATATTTCATGCCTCCATTTCCTGTATCCTAGTTTGGTAGACTCACTTCTGCCATAACATTCCATTATGGCCCTTTTGTCATTCTGAGATCATCTTCTTCTCTACTTTGCAGAAGTATTCGAATAAACGACCAAGCCCACCTGGATGTACAGCAGGTCGCAAAAGGCTTTTCCTTGGGGATTCAGTGTTGTGATGATAATTTTTATTTGGCATTTCACTCATAAAGAGGACTGTGGTGTTACAACCAAAAGCAACCATCTCTAAGGCAAAAGAGACCTACTTTCCGTTGTCGTAGGCCTAACCCAACAAAGGGGTCCTCTCTATCTTCTCTGGTCTCGGCAGGTACACATTATCATTACTGCTACTATCATGGACCAGTAGCACAGTGTACAATGATATGACAATAACAAGGCTGTCTTCAGCAGCAATGATAATAATAATAATAATAATAATAATAATAATAATAATATAATAAAGAAATACTGTCTGGATGGTCATTGATTCAAACTGAGACCCTCCACCATTTGCCTGGTTTTGGTTCTTGTCCTGCAGGGTGATCAAATACAAAGAAAAACATTCATCTCACAAAGTATCCACTGTGAGGTGCTGGGTTTGTCCCTGATGGCCTGTCCTTCATGGATATTGACCAATTCTGGCCTACTACCATGGCTGCACTGGTGGTGGTGGTGGAGACACGAATGAACAATACTGAGAGCAATGAGGGGAAGAACAAAAAAAAATATGTTTAAGGAAAAAAGTACGGGGTTCATAAGGTGACCCGAGTACTGCTGATACTGAGGAAGTGGAGGGGACTGGATGATTATATTGAGGGTCAGGGTCAAGTGGTAAACTCTGATACATCCACTATACAGAGGGCATGCCAAGAAATTGCAATACTGTTATCACCATCATTATTATTATTATTATTATTACTATTAAGACAAGACAAAGAGCACGATGCGATAGCAATAGATATTTTATTGGTTGAATGATATTTTAATAGTAATGCTGTCTTTGTCGAGTTCAAAATAAGAAGTGATAAAAATTCAAAATTATAGAAATTTAAATTTGAAGTATGAACGAGAGAAACCAGCATCCACACGTTGATGGAATGACATCATCAGGCTTCAATTTTATAACAGGCAAAAAAGAAAGAGACAGAAAAAAAGAGGTAAGGAAAAAAGGAAAGGAAAAAGAATATTTAATCAAACAGTTTTGTATAAATTTGATGAAATTCTATCATTTTATTCATTCCTCCAGAGTGTGATGCTAATAACCCACAAACATATTTCTCCTCATGCATTTTGAGAAGTGAAAGTGAAGCAGATTCAGAATATTTTCTGAGAATATGCACTTTCAAGTCTTCTTCAAAATTGCAGCCATTTGAAGCAAAATGTTCAGCAAGGTCTGTCGAACTACTGTTGTTGTGCCTGATGTCATATCTGTGCCCATTAAACCTTTTGTTTAATTGTTCTGTTGTGCAACCAACATAAATCAAGTTGTGTTTCGTGCATTCTGCCATGTACACCAAATTTGAATCTCTACATGTCCCATCTTCTGAATAAATCATAACATTTCTGTTATGATTCCTGACTTGACTCATGTTATTGCGCAATGAACAGGGCTTACCTCTCTTGCAGCTGTTTTTCAAGGTACAGCAGAAACTCCAATGTTAGTTTTTTGGGGGCCAGAAGTAGAGCTCGATAATTCTCTTATATTTTTGTCCTATCTAAAGGTTACAATAGGCAGCTGAAGAAATATCTGTTTGAAATGAGGATATTTTTGCGCCACATGTTGGTAACTTTCTTTCAACACTTTTGAAATGCCAGTGAAATTTCGATGCCAGTTAATCACTAAAGGAATTCTGTCATCAATTGTATTGTGTTTGCTAAAATTATGCATGAAGGTTTGACTATCTTTGCTAAGCTTAGCTATTTCATTTGCTATTTCCTTTAATCATGATGATTCACTATAGCTGCAGTTGACATAATGGTGTACAAAAGCATTTGCATGTTTCCAGTAATCCCCTATGTCAGTACAAATGCTTAAAGACTAATGATGTCATTCCATCAACGTGTGGATGCTGGTTGTTCTCGTTCATACTTTAAACTTAAATTTCTATAATTTTGAATTTTTATCACTTCTTATTTTGAAAGACAGTATTACTGTGTTGAAAGTGTTTTGCATAGGATATGTGCAGTGCCTAGTAGTGCAATTTTCTGTATGTTATATATATTTGTTAGTACTGGTGTTTTTGTTATGTATTTGTCTGAATATTTTTTTAACATACCTAATATGGCTACTATGATAGGAATTGTTTCCGTTTTCAGATTCCACATTCTAGTTACCTCCATTTCCAGGTCTTTGTATTTTGAGAGTTTCTCCATTTCTTTTAGAGACACGTTGTCATCTGCCGGTATTGATACATCAATTAGAAAGCATTTTTTTCTTCATGATCTCTGACAACTATATCTGGTCTGTTGGCCTTAATTTCTCTATCTGTGTGTATCGGCATATCCCAGAGTATGGTTGCTTTCTCGTTTTCTGTGACCTTTTCTGGTGTGTACCTATACCATCTTTTTTCTGTTGTTATTCCATAATGTTGGCATAGCTTCCAGTATATGTAGGCCCCAACTTTGTCGTGTCTGTGAATATATTCCTTCTTAGCCAGGACTGGGCAGCTAGAGATAATATGATTTATTGTTTCTTGTCCATCTCCACATATTCTGCGGTTACTTGTAATATTTCTTTTCATTACATGTTTTTGGTAATTCCTGGTGGGGAGGCTTTGGTCTTGTGCTGCAATTAAAAATCCCTCTGTCTCTGCTTTGAGTCCTGAGCTTCTCAACCATTGCTGGGATTTTTCTTTGTCTATTTCTTTTGCGTTTAGTTTAGTCCAGTATTTGCTATGAAGGGGTTTTTCTTGCCATCGTTTTATCATGGTCCGTTGCTGTTCTAGTTTTAGTTTGGATTTCATTTGTTTTACACCTTTTGTTGTTTCTTCTTTTTCTTCATAGTTGTTCGGTACTATAACTTCTTCTTTTGCATTTGTCAGCTTCCTTAAAGACTGAAAACAGTTTTTCTTTTGTGTGTGTTTTGTGGCTTTTTGTATTAGTTTTCTTTCCTTCTGAAATAGGTATTTTTGCAGTCTTATGGTGGTTATTTTGTATTAGTGTTCTTTCCTTCTGAAATAGGTATTTTTGCAGTCTTATGGTGGTTATTTTGTAATAGTTTTCTTTCCTTCTGAAATAGGTATTTTTGCAGTCTTATGGTGGTTATTTTGTAATAGTTTTCTTTCCTTCTGAAATAGGTATTTTTGCAGTCTTATGGTGTTATTTTGTAATAGTTTTCTTTCCTTCTGAAATAGGTATTTTTGCAGTCTTATGGTGGTTATTTTGTATTAGTGTTCTTTCTTCTGAAATAGGTATTTTTGCAGTCTTATGGTGGTTATTTTGTAATAGTTTTCTTTCCTTCTGAAATAGGTATTTTTGCAGTCTTATGGTGGTTATTTTGTAATAGTTTTCTTTCCTCTGAAATAGGTATTTTTGCAGTCTTATGGTGGTTATTTTGTAATAGTTTTCTTTCCTTCTGAAATAGGTATTTTTGCAGTCTTATGGTGGTTATTTTGTATTAGTGTTCTTTCCTTCTGAAATAGGTATTTTTGCAGTCTTATGGTGGTTATTTTGTAATAGTTTTCTTTCCTTCTGAAATAGGTATTTTTGCAGTCTTATGGTGGTTATTTTGTAATAGTTTTCTTTCCTTCTGAAATAGGTATTTTTGCAGTCTTATGGTGGTTATTTTGTAATAGTTTTCTTTCCTTCTGAAATAGGTATTTTTGCAGTCTTATGGTGGTTATTTTGTATTAGTGTTCTTTCCTTCTGAAATAGGTATTTTTGCAGTCTTATGGTGGTTATTTTGTAATAGTTTTCTTTTCTTCTGAAATAGGTATTTTTGCAGTCTTATGGTGGTTATTTTGTAATAGTTTTCTTTCCTTCTGAAATAGGTATTTTTGCAGTCTTATGGTGGTTATTTTGTAATAGTTTTCTTTCCTTCTGAAATAGGTATTTTTGCAGTCTTATGGTGGTTATTTTGTAATAGTTTTCTACCACCTTCTATACATTGTATATACAACCTTTCTATGTCAGATTTTTTATTATCATTATTATTATCAGTATTATATTATTTCAAAAAGATTGACGTAACTCTTCACAAAGGTAAACAGTCACAGAAATGCAAGATGTCAATTAAACTACCCTGTGATCCTTACCAAACAAAAAAGACTTCATCAATGAACCGTAACCAGAGTATTATCTCATGACCAGGTAGGAATTTGAATGCCTTCAGTGACTGTGTCTTGAATTTCTGCATGAAGAGATTAGCAAAATTAGCTGCCATAGGGGTACCCATGGCATAAACCTTTATTGGGTGGTAAAATGCTTGTCCAAACTTCATTGTGTTACTTTGTAACACAAGCTTTAACAGCCTACAGAGAAAATTTGAGGAAATACTTTTGTTTAGCTATTTTTCAAAGGCATCCATGCATAATTCTACCTCTGTATGGTGGTTAATATTGGGATATAAGAAAGAAACATCCATGATTACCAAAAAACAACTTTCAACATTGCTTCAGTACCTAAAAAGGTTGTTTATGTTAGATGTAAAATCAAGTATCCTGAATATAGGAACTTGATCTTTTTGCAACAGGGAGTAGAAAGCCATCTAGCCACTTTGACATTTTGGTTGTACAATAGACATGTGTGTGGCAAATTGGCGCATTGGAGGAAATTTTTTGAACTTTTTGTCTATTTTAGGGAGACCATAAAATACAGGTGTTCCTCTTTCTGACTGTAAAATCCTGGATTTGGCCTTATTCATAAAATTATTTTTTTCCATTTACAGAATTATTTTGTCTGGAAAAGATCACAGAATAGTTTAATTAAATTCTTGCATTTCTGTGACTGTTATGCTAAAAACTGTGGCTTTAAGTCCAACATAAAATTTACGTCTTGTTTTTCAAAAACTAGCATTGATTATTTGGACACAAAAGTTAAGTTTTCTGGAGGCAGAATAGTGACAGAGTTACTTTGCAAGCCCATGTCATCCCACATTTACTCCCACCACCGATCATCCACAGCATATAATTTGGTCAAATCCCAAATCCCAATAGTTGAGGATAAAACAGATTCGTACTGACATAAGGGATTACTAGAAACATGCACATCATTATGTCAAATGCAGTTACAGTGAATCCCGATTAAAGGAAATAGCAAATGACACAGCTAACATTAGCCAAGAAAGTTAAGCCCAATTCACACATAATTTTAGCAAACACAATAGAATGTGTGACAGAAATGCTTTAGTGATTAACTGGCATCAAAATTTCTCTGGCATTTCAAAAGCGTTGAAAGAAAGTTACCAGCATGTTGCAGAAAAATATCCTTGTTTCAAACTAATATTTCTTCAGCCACCCATTGTAGCCATTCGACAGAGTATAAGGGACCTTTTAACCTCTACTTCTAACTCCGAGAAAACTAACATTGGGGTATCTGCACGCAGTACCTTGAAAAACAGCCGCAAGAGAGGTAAGCCCTCTTCATTGCGCAACAACATGAGTCAAGTCAGGAATCATAACAGAAATGTTATGATTTATACAGAAGGTGGGAAATGTAGAGCTTTACATTTTGCTGTGTTCATGGCAGAATGCACGAAATGCAACTTGGTTTATGGGGGCTATGGGGTGTTAGAATTTCAACCCCTCCAGTTTCAGAATTTCTTTTATTCACTCTTGGAAGAATGCATTATCTCAGCCTGGTTGTGTTTGTAGAAAGTTGAAAAGTTATCAAATTTTAGACACTTTAGTGACAACAGCTTGCTTTCAACATCTTCAAAAGATCTGAGGTCGCTAAAGCGGCAATAAATTTGATCTCCTTTGATTTTAGTGGTAGGTGAAAACATATGGGTAATTACAAACGCATATGTGCATATCTGTGTGTGTGTATACACGTGTGCATGCACATGTACTGTAGAACGGTCAGTAATGTAGTTGTTGTAGCTGTAATCGTTACTGTTGTGGTGATTCTTGTTGCTACTGTTTACATTTGGTTGCTGGGTAACAAATGGAATCTGAAAAGCTGACTGTTTCATTAAGTAGGTCATCAACTGACATTGAATCAAGGTTGAGGCTAGGTCTCTTATTGTTGTTGCTGTTGAAAGTATTTGAAGAGAAAACACGTGGACTTATGGTATTGGTAAAACACCCACATATCATCATCATCATCATCGTCGTTTAACGTCCGTTCTCCATGCTAGCATGGGTTGGACGGTTCGACGGGGTTCTGGGAAGCCAGAAGGCTGCACCAGGCTCCAGTCTAATCTGGCAATGCTTCTACAGCTGGATGCCCTTCCTAACGCCAACCACTCCGAGAGTGTAGTGGGTGCTTTTTACGTGCCACCTGCACAGGTGCCAGGCAGGGCTGGCAACGGCCACGGTTAGATTGGTGTATTTTATGTGCCACGGCACGGAAGCCAGTCGAGGCGGTGCTGGCATCGGCCACGAGTCGGATAGTGCTTTTTACGTACCACCAGACCAGGGGTCCTGGCTGGTTCAATTCGATTTCGATTTCGCTTGCCCCAACATGTCTTCACAAGCAAAGGGGGTTGGCATGGGTGCCTGTCGTACGGTCGCATTGGAGTATTTTTATTTATATGCGTATATATATATAAACAGAGAAAAATATTAAATTATTTTATTCCCGGGTATCACAGAATTATTATCGAATTAGTGAATTTACAAAAGAAGTAAGAAAATATTTTGAGTTTACAATTTGAAATTTTCCAAAATATACATTCAGAAAAGTTTTATAAACTGAGAAGATTCACAAAATAATTTTTCTTTCTCTTTGAACAAAGATTCATCACCCTTCTGTCTTGAGATTCCATCTGATGCCAGGCAGAATGCCTTTGCTGATCTTCAGAAAATCTCATCTCCCTTCAGTCTTAAGATACTATCTGATGTGCAGCCACATGCATTTCTTCTCTCTGGCAAAGTCACATCTCCCTTCTGTTTTGATACTGCATTAGTTTAATGGTAAATATGTAATTGTAAATCCCTTGTAACCTAGCAACTGGTGCAATAATTATTAAGTTGTAATTGAATGGTAAACGTATATTATCACATACCTTGGACTTGCCATCGAATTGTTTTTTGTCACGAGTTTCACCTTCAGGCATTCATTATATTGGTCAACGCATCTACACTGACACACCATTCTGCTGTGGTGGCCGTAAAGATGGAAAGTTGCCGATGAGTAATGTTGTTCACATTACTCTTTTACTTGTTTCAGTCATTTGACTGCGGCCATGCTGGAGCACCGCCTTTAATCGAGTAACTCGACCCCGGGACTTATTCTTTTGTAAGCCCAGTACTTATTCTATCGGTCTCTTTTTGCCGAACCGCTAAGTAACGGGGATATAAACACACCAGCATCGGTTATCAAGCAATGCTAGGGGGACAAACACAGACACACAAACACACACATACACATATATATATATATATATACGACGGGCTTCTTTCAGTTTCCAGCTACCAAATCCACTCACAAGGCTTTGGTTGGCCCGAGGCTATAGTAGAAGACACTTGCCCAAGGTGCCATGCAGTGGGACTGAACCTGGAACCATGTGGTTGGTAAACAAGCTACTTACCACACAGCCACTATTATTCATTTAGTTATCACAGTAGAATTAAAATTGAAAGAAAACAAGTATAACAATTTCATATGACATTACAATATAGATGTTATTCTTTCACTTTTGACACATAATACCAAACCAGTGCCAATGTTATTTTGTTTTATCAAAATGAAAAAAATTACATGCTGACACTCACAGGGTCTGATACTATTACCTTGTAGAAGTTGATTTGATTTGGTTGAGCTGTTTGAGAATGCATAGGGAACAGACAGATAAACAGACAAAGAATGTTATATATATATAGACAAGGAAGTCGATTTGTAAACAGAACTTACAAGCCCCATTTGAGCGTATATATCCTCTAGAAGAAAATAGCTTTTGCTACTTTAGGAGAGTTTTTTCTAATGCATGACTGCTAAGTGGTACTGTTGAAATGTCATTAATTAGTAATAAAGGCTTCTCAGCTGTATGTGGCCCATAACAGTCATACTTGTGCCTGCATGACCACATGAACGTTTTCTGACAGAGGGAGAAATGTGAATAGTGTATTTAAATAGACAGAGTTCAAAAAGCTTAAAATAAGGAAAGTAATGTTGTAGGGAGAATGTACAAATACTGTAAAGATAAAGATATTTACACACAACAAAATTGAAATGCACTGAAGTCAATTTTTGGCAGATGTGGCAAAACTGAATTTAAACGCACTGGGTAAACAAAAATTAAAGATAAGTAAGCTATTTTCCAGGGAGAACGCACAAAAACCATAACAACAGAGATTTTTACATATGACTAATTGAAATACATGGAAGGCAATTTGTAGACAGAAGTTAGTGTGTGAGTGAGTTAAAGAGAGGGAGAGAGAGTGAAAGAAAAAGACATAGAAAAGAGAGGAACTATTACAGAGGGTGAGAGAGAATATGTGTAAGCAAGAGAAACAGAGAATGAGAAAAAAGAGGGAAGAGAGAAATAAACAGAGAGAGAACCAGTTGAAAACTGCAGAAGCTTTTAGAGAGATTCGTGTAAAACACCATTTTCCCCCTGTTTCTCTCTTTACACAGGAGCTCTGGGCGAAATGTTATAGTGCATGACCATCCTTGGCGCATAAGTAATGTGTGTGTAAAGTTTGGTGGAAGTCTATTTCACTGGCTAATTGTTGTATAGAGTGTGTCTTGTGTTTGTATATTAGTTTGTTTAGGTTGTATTATAGAATCGATAGTATGTTGCATAGGATGTGGGCTGTTCCTTGCAGGGCTATTTTTTGAAAAGTACGTAGTGTTCAGGACCCAGTTATTATTATTGTTATTATTATTATTCTATGTTTGGCTTTTGCTTTGCTTTTCTACAAGTTGACTCACCCAGAAACCTTAAGAGACAACAATTTTGAAGTTCATGCTGGTGTTATAACTAGTGTGCCATATTTTTGGTTTTGCACAGAGAATTGTTCTTGAGAATGTCTAAGAAAACACAAGAAAATTATGAGTTTGTTTTAAAAATATATTTGATAATAGGATGATATTCTGATGTTAAAGTGACAGTAAAAGGTGTTTGCTGTTATGTACATTTAAATGTATTTTCACACTGTTTACGGATTAAAATGTTTTGGGGAATTACATAGGCAATATTTTATGTAGGATATGGGCAGTTCTCATGAGCACTATTTTTTTAATTTCTTCCATCTTGGGATTTTTTGGTATCAGAGAAAGGTAGCAATCAGATCTTTTTGCTATTGCTCCTTGGGTACCTGTGACAATAGGTATTGTTTTAGTCTTGAAGTTCCACACTTTGCCAATTTCTATTTCAAGATCTTTGTACTTTGTCTTGTTACTGCATTATTCCTCTATTATCACCTGCACAGGTGCCCCGCCTGGCACCTGTGCAGGTGGCACGTAAAAAGCACCCACTACACTCACGGAGTGGTTGGCGTTAGGAAGGGCATCCAGCTGTAGAAACATTGCCAGATTAGACTGGAGCCTGGTGCAGCCTTCTGGCTTCCCAGAACCCCGGTCGAACCGTCCAACCCATGCTAGCATGGAGAACGGACGTTAAACGACGATGATGATCAAATCCATAATCAGTAGAACCTACCCTTTTAGTAGAACCCCCTGTACAGATAGGAACTGTACTGTGTCTAGATTTAGCCCACAAACAAACTGTAAAGCCAGAAATGTAGTCTATAGTATAAGATGTATAGAGGGACAATGCAGTAACAAGACAACGATGTACATAGGGTAAATGGCATGGAGCATAGGAGAGCGGATAAATGAAACATTGGAGAGAACTTAAGGAAGGAAAGAGCTCATCGATTCTATACCAACATGCCGAGCAGGAACACAGGGGCTCAATCAACAACATAGAAGTTAAAATCTTGTCCACACATAGAACAGACGCAACAATCAGACAAATTACGGAAGCTACACACATAATAGGAGATAAACCTAGCCTGAATAGGAAACTAGAATGGAACACTAGCACACACCACAACATATGACAGAAGAGGATCCCCATAAACTGGTTACAATATAAACAAAACTGAAAACATAATAAATAAGATAAAATACACAGATAAATAAACAAATGGAAGTAAATAACTATATACATTTTTATTATTATGATTATTATTATTATTATTATTATTCTTATACATAATAATAATAATAATAATAATAATAATAATAATAATAAGTAGGTGTAAACACATAAACAAAATAAACAAAAACAAATTATATGAATGTGTATAAACAGGCGATATAAATATTACAGGCACTCCCCCCACACACACACTAACTAAACATAGACACACATAGGGGTATACGCATGTGCAAATGAAGACACATACAATAGGAATACAAAATACAAAATGGCTGACCGTTAGTAAGGAGAGACACACAAATAAGAAAGAAGAAAGCAAAGGTCCACTGATGAGGTCACAGAAGTGTGATGATAGAACTCTGGCTGAAATAAGAATAAGATTAATGTAAAAAATA
Source organism: Octopus sinensis (assembly GCF_006345805.1). NCBI lineage: Eukaryota > Metazoa > Mollusca > Cephalopoda > Octopoda > Octopodidae > Octopus > Octopus sinensis. Next base: position 205,731,693 of record NC_042997.1, on the reverse strand, counting down.
AATAACGCTGATATATAGTGTGTGTGTTTTTATTGGCTAAACTGACAAAATGACCATTCCAAAATACAACAATATCTGTTTCAACACACGATTTCACATCAAAAATCTTGCACAACAAATATATAAATGTAATAATTGCTTCTATTATTATATTTATTTATGTATTACCCCCAGGATGCTAAACATAGAGGAGAAAAACAAAGGGATTAAGTTGATTACATTGATCCCAGTGCATAACTGGTACTTGCTTAATCGATACTGAAAGATAAAGTCGACCTCAGCAGAATTTGAACTCAGAACATAACGGCAGAAAAAATACTGCCAAGCATTTTGCCCGGTGTGCTAACGATTCTGTCAGCTCACCACCTTGTTTCTATTATTATATTGCAAATCTATGATCTGACACATGACATTCATTTTATGTTTGTTTGTTTTTTTTCTATGCTATTGTGGGTATTTGAGGGAGCAATATAAAGCAGGATGCCCTTTCTCTCACCAACCCATAACTACTTCCCAAATAAAGAATATCTTCCCCATAATTATTTCCCAAATAAACAATATATTTAGCAATAGAGAGACAACTCCAAGCATGTTTCAGTGATGAGACCTCTTCATTATGATCCTATCAAACTATTCAACACATTCCATTATAGAAAATTGATGATGGTGACAGTGGTGATGGTTGACATTGCTTATATTAATCTAATGTGTTCACAGTAACTACATACAAATTGTCCAACCTATGCAAGCATGGACAACAGACTTTTTGACGATGTCTGTAAATGATTTCATGAAATAAAGAATATTTCTTCTAACCTTTTTCCGATTCAAATGTGATAATAACTTCCCCAGAATCTTGGATCCGTCCTTGGATTCCTTTAATAGGTCCTCCACTTGATCGCTTCTTGTTCTCAAAATAAGACTGAATGGCTTCCAAACGGAAATCAGTTGGGACTCCTGACACCAATATCGTTCTGCCCTCTTCATCTCCTCCCATATTCGAGACAGATATTCCTGCAAAATAAAACCAAGATTTAATGCTAAACAAATACAAGTTACTCACCATCCATGTAACAATACTGTGCTATCCACATCATAAACATCCACTTAACATGCCTGATGTAAACCTGAAGTACATGTAGCCTTCAAACAGTCCAGATATGCTAGAAGTAACAGCCAAAGTTTTTCAAAAGTTCACCCAGTTATTTTTAAAATAGACAGCTTACCACATGGAGTAAAGGCTGCAAAGTCATTCAGATAAGCAATCTCTTGAATCAACCTAGCAAAACCTAATTCCCCATTTTACATCATTCATATTTCACTCCTATAGCTCATTTACTATCTATCTATCATTATTATTATCATTATTGTTACCATCATCATCATTATTATTATTATCATCTATATATGT